>NC_051178.1:20761070-20867618 GCF_013339695.2 Rhipicephalus sanguineus | reverse complement strand
TGCCGTCGTTTTCCCCCGCCCCAACCCCTCATTAAGCTCGTGACGGACACGGCCGCTTCCCCCAATACTTCTACAGGTTCGGCCTGATGCGCTACCCTCGCTGCCCTTGTGGAGCATACAGCGTGGATATGTCGCACGTACTCCACGCCTGCGTTATTACAACACTTTACACCTCCCGCATCAGGCCGCAAGACGCCTACTGCGCTGGGCGCTATGCAGAGATTCTCTAAAGCCCGCAAAACCGCGCCTTGCTCATCCGCGCGGTACGCGCGTTACGTGAGGAGATTCCCCACGTCTCATTATGAAATAGCTGCGCAAGATTCAATTAACCGCGTTCCGCTTGTGCAAAACAACCTCACACACACCAACAAGCATCAGGGGGCCTTTGCAGTATCGAGGCACACACAGTGGCCATCACGGCGGGGCTCTCGGGCCTCTGTGTGACTGGTTCTGCAAGCCCCTCACCGCCATCTCTCTTGGCGGCCGGTGGTGCCGGCCGGGTGTTGGCGCAGCAAGTGGCTGCCATCGTGTTCATCGTGTTCATCGACGAGAGCTTTCGACGAGATACAGGAGAAGCAAAGTACCAACCAATGCTTCGATGATATATCAAGCCTTACGCCATGGTGGCACGGAACGAAGGAGCGCCTCTACCGCGGACTGCGCGAAGCCGTGACTGAGCACCTTACCAACAAGGTACGCGCCCTCTGTTGGCTACAGTAGACGAAAGCTTCTTGCAGACGTTGAATCATGCCTGGGAAGACCACCAGAGGAGCATGATGATCAGCAACATTGTAAGGTACCTACGTGCCTCATTCCAACATCGACAGCGTAAGCAAAGCGGGTGTGCGGCTCTTTCGCGATGAGGTTGCCGATGCGCCGACAAGCGGGACCGCCTCCGCGAAGCCATGCTCGGCTTGGTGAAGACAGAACGCGAAGGCGAATCGGTCGACAGGGCTTCGTTGAAGAAGGCGTGCGAAATGCTCATAGTGTTGGGACTCGACTCGAGGTCTGTCTACGAGGAAGACTTCGAGGTGCCTTTCCTCGCTGAGTCGGCCCAATTCTATGCCTTCCTGGGACAACAATACATCACACTAAGGACGCTTTTGAGTACATTGCCCTAGTTGAACAACACATCAACGAAGAGTCCGAGCGGTCGAAGCAGTGCCTGGATGATTCCACCGTGGTTCCAGTCGTGCAGGTGGTACAGAAGGAGCTCATCGGAAAACACATGAGACCATTGTAGACATGGAGGACTCGGGCGTCCAGCATATTCTCAACAGCAGTATGACTGAGGACCTGACTCGTCTATTTCGGTTCTTCAAGTGCGTGCAAGGCGGCGTCAAAACCTTGCTCGACTGTGTCAGCAAGCACCTGCGAAATCTAGGAAGATCTATCGTGAATGAGCACGGGGACTCGGTGAGCCTCATACCGGAAATGATGGACCTGAGAGACCGTTTCGACTACTTTATCCAGCACTCCTTCGACGATGATGAAGACGCCAAGAAGGCAATCGCTACCGACCTTCAGTACCTACTTGGTTTGACAAAGAAATCACCCGAGCACCTGGCTTCGTTTGTAGACGACATGATGCGAAAAGGAATTAGGCACATGCCAAAGCAGGAAATAAACCAGATCCTAGACAAGTTATGGCGATATTTCGGCCCCTGTCGGTATTGCTTGTGTCGTCCATTTGAACTCTGGACATTCCTCTCCCGTGTTTTGTCATCTATCCCTCTCTCTAACCTTTTTTTCGCTTTCCTTTCTCATTCATTCTTTCTTATAACTTCTTGCTCTCATCTTTCTCTCTTATTCACTCTGCACTTTCTTTCCTGTCTTTCACCTCACTTCATTGGGCATGCCAATGCCACAAACGTCTCTGACTCATTATTCATTAAAAAAAAGAAGCCTGCTGGGTTTCTGTGCTCGTCGTCCCAACACTTTAGGACCCATATGCATTATCGTTGCCCATAATTTCATTCTTTTGTCTAATTGGCTTTTCTTTCAAATTTGCGCTTTGGGTTATATTTCAACCCCGTTTCAATTATATTTATTGGCTTTAAACCTGGTATGCTTCGGCAGGAACAGGCCTTTCCGATGACTATTTTTGTTTTTTTTTTATCCTAATAATGGGAATGAATTTTACTGGGGCGGCACTTCTTTCAGGCAAGCAGCTGCAGGAGGAGCGTTGTGACATATAGGAGGTGACAAAGATAATGTGGTGGAAGAAAAGGAAGACGACAAGCGTAGCATGACGTATAACCGCACGACCAGAAGAAGAGGAAAACGAGGTCGAAGATATAAAAAGAAGGTAACGTGGCCATGGGGGCCCTGGGTGTTCGATCGTGAGCGCGTGAGGCAGGCACGAGCGTCGCCGGCCTGTGTTCCGGGCGCTCCGGCTCCCTTCTACGGCATCTCGTGCTCCATCGCTCTACGGCATCGCACTGTAGTCACCGGCCATTCAAGGACACGTCCTAGGAAATGGATGGCAGGCGTGAACACCCGCAGAGGCCAGGGAGCGTCATCGGCTTGTGCACCGAGCGCTTCGTCCCACGGCACCGCTCCGTTGGCCTCGCCTGAGCCAGCCCTGTTCCCGAGAAATGCTGGCCAGCTCAAGAACCTACCTGCGACGCACAGTTCGTTGAACTGCGAGCCTCCCAGCCTCAACGCCAACGCCAACTCGCGTTCCGCACAAGAGAAAGACGGCGTCACCGGCTCGGACGCCGACGTTAACGCCGCTGCAGTGTCCCCGACAACTTCTCGCCTCATCGTGCATCGGCACAGAACGCCGTAAGTGGTTTGAGCGAAGAACTCTCCGTACTGTATATTGTAGCGATGCTGAAGCACAAGGGCTAATAAAACGTATTTATTAAGGGCGAACCTGTGCCCACAACTCAAAGGCACTGCGCTCGGAAAACTGTGAGTCAGTCGAACACCAAAGATGTCCTTCAGCTGTTCTCTTCTTTTTTCTCCGAGAGGCACACGAGCGCGTGGCGCATGCGAGCCAGGTCCGGCCAGGTCCTCGTGCCACGATGGTCGCTGCGCAGCACTACGATACGGCGCGCAGTGTCGGGTAAGCATGTTGACGGCGCTATTTGAATGCGGCCAATATGTCGCGGCATTATCCCCTTACTCAACGCATCGACCCGATGCGTCAGACAGGGAAAGGAGTCGTGCGAACTCTCACTCGTTGTTCGATGATCTGTCATAGTAGGGCTTCATGCGGACTACGTGTACCACCTCTGTGGGATTGCGGCGTCTTGAGGTCTCGTGTCCAGCAGATTTGACTTCGTAAGTAACGTCGCTTATACGACGGAGTACTTCGTAAGGGCCGAAGTATCGGCAAAGAAGCTTTTCAGAGAGTCCATGGCGGCGCACTGGGGTCCATATCCACACTTTGTCACCGGGCTCATAAAGCGCTTCAGTACGTCGCTGGTTGTACCGACTGGAATCAACGCGCTGTTGGCGGCGTATTCTGTATCTTGCCATCTGTCGTGCTTCCTCGGCTCTTTGCAAGAAATCGTCTAGGTCAGGTGGATAGCTGCTTTCGTCACCTAGTGGCAACATGGCATCCAATGGAGTGGTTACTCTTCGGCCGAATACAAGTTCGAATGGCGGAACTCGATGTGTTTCTTGCACGGCTGTATTATACGCAAAGGTTATGTAGGGCAATATTTCATCCCACAGTTTATGTTCAACATCGACATACATTGAAAGCATGTCGGTCAGAGTTCTGTTCAGGCGTTCCGTTAAGCCATTTGATTGAGGGTGGTACGCCGTGGTTCTTCTATGACCGGTATGTGTCATTCGTATCAGGCACTGCATTAGGTCTGCAGTAAAGGCCGTTCCACGATTCGTGATAACGACGATGGGCGCACCATGTCTGAGGACTATGCTGTTGACAAAGAACTTGGCGACTTCGACTGCTGTTGCGCTGTACAGAGAGTCAGTCTCAGCATAACGGGTCAGATAGTCTGTGGCTACCACTATCCACTTCTTGCCTGTAGAAGATGTCGGGAAAGGTCCTAGGAGGTCCATGCCGACTTGTTGGAATGGGGCGTCCGGAGGGTCTATTGGCTGGAGAAGACCTGCAGGTTTTACGGATGGAGTTTGGCGTCTTTGACATTCGCGACAGGTTTTGACGTAGCGCTGCACTGATGCGAGCAACTTAGGCCAGTAGTACTTCAGACGAATCCTGGCGAATGTACGGCTCACACCCATATGTCCAGATGTCGGTTCGTCGTGGCATGCGTGCAGAATTTCTTCTTGCATAGCTGTAGGTACGACTAGTAAAAGCTTTTCGCCGTTGGGCTCGAAGTTCCGCTTGTAGAGGACTCTTCCTCGAAGACAGAACGAAGGGAGTCCTCTCGAGAATTTGCGCGGGACTTGAACGTCGAGACCCTGCAGGCGTTGTACAAGCGGCAGCAAATCCGGGTCATCAAGTTGTTGTTGAGCGATTTCCGATGCGTCGACAACGCCTAGGAACGGGAAGTCATCTTCTTCAGACACACTTGGATCGACTGGTGCGCGTGACAGGCAGTCGGCATCGATGTGTTTTCTCCCGGATTTGTATACTACAGTAATGTCATACTCCTGCAGCCTAAGGCTCCATCTTGCTAGTCGCCCTGACGGATCCTTGAGATTTGCCAACCAGCATAGCGAATGGTGGTCACTGACTGCCCTGAACGGTCTACCATAAAGGTAGGGTCGAAACTTGCTTATTGCCCAAATGACTGCGAGACACTCTTTTTCGGTTGCAGAGTAGTTAGCCTCAGCTTTTGACAGTTTGCGGCTAGCATAGGCTAACACTTTCTCTTGACCATTTTGCCACTGGACTAGTATAGCGCCGAGGCCGATATTACTGGCATCGGTATGAATGTCTGTGTCGGCTGTCTCATCAAAATGGGCAAGGATTGGTGAAGCTTGCAGGCGTTCTCTTAATTCGTCAAAGGCGTCCTGTTGTTTGCTTTCCCATATGAAGGGCACGTCGTCTCTTGTTAGTTTTGTAAGGGGTTCTGCAATGTTTGCAAAGTCTTCCACAAACCGCCTATAGTATGCACATAAACCAAAAAAGCGACGCACTGACTTTTTGTCTCTGGGTGTCGGGAACGTCGCAACAGCGGTTGTCTTTTCGGGATCTGGGCGAACGCCTTCAGAACTAATGACGTGCCCAAGGAATCGCAGCTCTTCAAAGCCGAAGTGGCATTTTTCCGGTTTAATTGTCAAGTCTGCTGAGCGGATGGCTTCCAGTACTATGCGCAGCTGGTAGGAATACACCTTGCTGCCGACCTCATCCGTGAAACGCCGCAAGTCACACGCGCGACAATCTACACCGACTCGAGGTCTGCCCTCCGCCAGCTCGCCAAAGAGGAACGCGCCCCCCCACTCGCACAACGTGTGGCGTGGTCACTCCACAGTCTGCGCGAACACGGATGCGACGTGGCTCTCCAGTGGATACCGTCGCACGTTGGCATCGCAGGGAACGAGGCTGCCGATGACCTGGCAAAGACAGCACACGACCCAGCTGTTCCACTGACAACGTGCGCGGACTCCGTGGACTCAGCGCGCCGAAACCTTTGGCGAGAGATCGTGCGAAACCACCCCGACGAGCGCATGGCCGCCGGCTCTCCACCACGCGTTCTATCGGAAACCGTGCTGACCAGGAAAGAGCGGTCCCTCCTCCTCGCACTGCGGACAGGTTCCGTCTGGCCTGCTGAGCGCCGGCACGCCTCCGCGGTGCGCCCTCGCCCCTCTGCAGTGACTGCGGAGAGAGGGAAACCGTGGCGCATCTCTTCCTTTCCTGCTCCGCCCTCTCCACCCACCGCGAAGCGCTCGCTCGTGCCTTCAAGCAGCTGGGTCTTCCGTCTGCCACGGTAGATGACATCCTGCACCCGGTAGGATCAGCCCATCGCGTGCGCCCTGCCCTGCGCGCGGTCCTCAACTACATCGAAGCCGCGCAACTGGCCGACCGTATTCTCTGAACCACGCCGTCCAAGCCCCCAACAAACGGAACTTCCGTGTTTTTTTTTTTTCTCTTTTTTTTTTCCCAGTCATGTGTTTATCGCGTGTTCCCCCTTTTTTTTTCCCCCTCTCCCCCCAGTCATGTTTTAACTCCCCCAGGCCTCCTCCTCCACTCTAACTCTAACTTCTCCTATACTTTTCTCCCCTTTCCCCCCAGGTGTCGCGGTTGTGGTGTCCTCGCCTGAGAGACAGTTACTGCGTCACTTACCCCCACTATTCACCTAATTTTCCCAAATAGAATCTCTTTCAGTCGCTCTAGATGTTGGTCAAATGTTGCGGAGAATACGACCATATCATCCAGATATACTAGGCATGACTGCCATTTCAATCCCGCGAGGACAGTGTCCATCATTCTCTGGAGCGTCGCTGGTGCGGAACACAGGCCGAATGGAAGCGCTTTAAATTCGTAGAGGCCATCTGGCGAATGCTGTTTTTTCACGGTCCCGCTCGTCCACCTCTATTTGCCAATATCCACTCTTGAGATCCAAGGAGAAAAACTTTGCACATAGCAGCCGATCTAGCGTATCATTGATACGTGCCAGAGGGTATACATCTCGTTTAGGTACACTGTTCAGTTTCCGGTAGTCGACACAGAATCGAAGCGTGTTATCTTTCTTCTTAACGAGCACTACGGGGGACGCCCATGGACTGTTGGAAGGCTGGATGACGTCATGTGACAGCATCTCCTCCACTTGCTTCTTGATAATTTCTCTTTCCTTTTGCGACACTCGATATGGGTGCTGGCATATAGGTCTCGTGGCGTCTTCTGTTATAATTCTGTGCTTTGCAATAGACGTGCGCCGGACCTTCGAGGTAGTGGAGAAGCAGTCAGAGAATTCCTTTACCAGGGCATATATCTGTTTCTTTTGACTTTCGCGGAGGTTCTGGTTGATGGTTACTGATGTGTCGACGTTGCAGGCCCCTCGTCCAGTGGTTGACGTTGTCGTTAGGCTGCATAGTTCGGTCGCCATGCAGAACTCCGGGAAATAGGCGATAGCCGTACCTTGGGCGATGTGTTGAAATTCATTCCCGAAATTCGTCAGTAGGACATCTGCACGGCCATTGGTTAAATGGACAAGACATCGAGCCACGCAAATTCTTTTGTTCAAAAACAGCCCTACGTTTCCATCTGCTATACCTTCACGGTCATAAAATGCCTCATTCTCCACAAGCACCATTATACTGCAGCGTGGCGGCACAGTTACGTCATTCGCAACGACGCGCAGAGCAGTAAGGCGCCACTCCTCCGATTTCTCCACAGGCATAGCTTGTTCGGTCGAGAATGATACACTGGACCTACGCAGGTTAATTATGGCGCCGTTAGCTTGTAGAAAATCCATCCCTAATATGAGTTCCCTTGAACATTCGGGCAGTACAATGAAGTCGGCAACGTAAGTAAAGCCTCTTATTTCGAGCCTTGCAGTGCATCTACCAAGGGGCGCAATAATGTGTCCACCTGCCGTGCGTATCTGCGATCCGCTCCATTTCGTTACAACTTTTTTTCAGTTTCTTCGCCATTTGGTGGCTTATTACGGAATAATCAGCACCGGTGTCGACTAAAGCATTCAGCTCGCATCCGTCTATCTTCAACCGCAAATCTGAAGTAATCTTTTCGCTGCTGCACCTATTTACGGGAAATGTAGCGTCGTCACCCTTAACCCATGATGGAGGATCTTCGTAACTGTGGTTTTCAGCGGCCTCACCTCCAGAGGTCGCTTGCTTCAGTTTTCCGGGTGTGGGCTTGGAGAACGACGTCCAGGCAGTCTTGTAGACGCACGTGGGCTGGGCGATCGGTAGCGCATGGGCGACGGTGACCTTGGCTGATGCTGGCGTGGAGCGAGTGGGCTCTGCCGTGTGGATAAGTATTCTTCAATCTCTGTTGGTCGTTCACCATTTCGAGGGCATGGTGCATACAATGGAAAGCCCCGTAATCCAGCCTGTCGGTAAGGGCAGAACCTATACAGGTGACCCGCTTCTCCGCAATGGAAACACAAAGGCCTGCGATCGTGGTCACGCCAGATGTCACTTTTCCGGGGCCTTTGCTCCACATAGCGAGCTACGCTACGCGCTGGAGGCTGGTAGCTAGCCGTTGGTTCCGGCGGATGAGGCGCACTGCGCGCTGTCGGCGGGTAAGGCGCCGCCATCGCAACTGCTGCATTGCTGTGCACCACGGGTTGTCTCAGTACCTCGGAGTACGTTGGGATGCGTCGAGTTGACTGTGGCTCACGCTCCGGCTCCCGCATGAGCTGCCTCAGTTCGTCTCGCACTACGTCGACGACAGACAGTGCAGTTGTGGTCTGAGGTGCTTGGAACTTGCTGAGTTCTTCCCTGATTACTGATCGGATTAGCTCTCGCGGGGTTTCCATGTCATTCCGTACGCCTCCAGAGAAGACATTGGCAGGTGAACAGTTTATGTCCCGGTTGTATTGCCGAGCCCGCTGTTCCAGCGTTTTTTCGATGGCTGTCGCTTCGGAATGAAACTCGGCAACTGTTCTCGGTGGGTTTCGGACGAGAACAGCGAATAGCTCCTGCTTCACGCCACGCATAAGATGGCGCACCTTCTTATCTTCGGCCATGTTGGCATCGGCACGCTTGAACAGGCGGATCATGTCCTCGATGTACATCGCCACATTTTCGTTCGTGAGCTGGTTCCTGGTTTGAAGAGAAGCCTCCGCTTTTTCTTTGCGATCTGTGCTGGCGTAAGTAGCCAGCACTTGTCGTCGAAATTCCTCCCAGGTAGACAAAGAGGTTTCATGGTTCTCAAACCACGTCTTTGCAAAGTCCTCCAAAGCAAAGTACACGCGACGGAGCTTCTTTCTCTCGTCCCATCCATTCAGGCTCGCCACTCTCTCGAACAGGTCCAACCAATCTTCCACGTCTTCGAACGAGTCGCCATGGAACACTGGCGGCTGGTGAGGTTGATTGATGACCACTTGTGCCGGTGTTACCTGGCTAGTCATGGCGGCGGCGTCCGTTGTCTGAGTTCCCCTTGGCGTGAAGTGAAGAGGACTGAACTCAGGTGAGTCACCTTGAAGACGGCGGCAGGCCCTCTGGTGTACATGTGTCACTTCTACGGGATCGACTCGCTGGTCGTCGGGGCTACGCTGTCTAACGTTCGTGGGGCTTCGATTCATACCCCGCACCTCCACCAGAAATGTAGCGATGCTGAAGCACAAGGGCTAATAAAACAAACGTATTTATTAAGGGCGAACCTGTGCCCACAACTCAAAGGCACTGTGCTCGGAAAACTGCGAGTCATTCGAACACCAACGATGTCCTTCAGCTGTTCTCCTCTTCTTTTTTCCCCGAGAGGCACACGAGCGCGTGGCGGATGCGAGCCGGGTCCGGCCAGGTCCTCGTGCCACGATGGTCGCTGCGCGGCACTACGATACGGCGCGCAGTGTCGGGCAAGCATGTTGACGGCGCGCTATTTGAATGCGGCCAATATGTCGCGGCAATATAGATGCTTGTTTCCTTTACTGGTTCTTTTTGTGACAGCTTTGTTTACGCTGGTGTTTTTTAGTGTTTCTTTTTTTAGTTGTTCTAGGGATAATGTGTGTTTTCCTTTTGTGTGTATAATTAAAATAGGTGTGTCTAACACTCTCGCCTCATTCGTTCCTTCTGGCCGACTGTTGTCCGGAGATCCGTGACAAGCGTGTACAGTGTCGGGCGGGGAGTCAAATTGACTGGGGCGGCACATCTTTCAACCAATCAGCTGCACGAGCGTGTACAGCGTCGGGCGGGGAGTTTGACTGTCTCATGCACAGTCTCACGAGCGCTCGTGAGACTGTGCTCGTTAATTTAAGACCTGTCGTCCCGCTAGGCTTAGCCGCCATAACGGGCGCGCATCGCTGAGGAGATGAGCACCCCTAGCTCAACTAACGCCGTTTCGCCCGCCGGGTCGAGTTCCCCTGACCTGGGAGATGTCTCCGGCGCGTCCTCCGTCGCAACTGTGCTAAGGGGGAGGGGGGGGGTAATTTGCTTGAATAGATTCAGAGCACGTGTGTACTTCTTGTTCCGCATAACTTCTTTTATCTCGCGTTCTTTATCGTTATGGTGTGGTTTTTCTTTTTTCATCACAAGACGTTGACGTCGTTTATTTTTATGTTTTTTTCTCATTTTCCGTGTTCAATGCGCGTTGCTCCATTCATTTTCCGGTGGCCACAGCAATAAAGACAAGTATTACGCATTTTGCACCTTTTAGCTTCCTCTGTATAGTTCAACATACTTGACGTCCTTGGGAAGGTCAGTGGGGACTACAAATGCCAACGTCGGTGGGGATTTTATCCCTCTCCCTACTGGTCCTGCGCAAGCGTCCTTACAATAAGTCTTTCTGTGGCCGCCATTCACCACACAAATATGTGGTAATTTATGTATTTGCCAAAGCGCAAGGCAATCGTGGAAAGGCGAGAACCTCTGACCAAGGATCTGGAGGAAACGCATTTTTCAACGTGAATCCTCACAGCTTAATTCCAGGATTCAATGAAAACCGGGACGACTTGGATGCGTACCTCAAAAGGTTCGAAAACGTCGCCACCGGACGGGAGTGGCCGAAAGGAAAGTGGGCCAGACCTTTAAGCTTGTGTTTGAGTGAAAGGCTTTAAACGTCTACGGGCGGTTGTCTCCGGAAGACTCCCTCGACTACGATAAGGCCAAGTTATCCTTGCTTCAACGTTTTCACTTTACGGCGGAGGGCTACGGGGAGAAGTTCCGCCAGAGCAAGCCCCAAGATGGCGAGACCGGGAAACAGTATGCGACGAGGCTCTTGAGTTTCTTTGATCGGTGGGTCGAAATGTCTAAGACAGACAAAGAGTATTTGGCACTCCGTATTCTAATAGTCGCGGAGCAATTTTTGAGAAACTGCCATCACCAGCTGGCGCTGTTTCTTCGTGAGAAGACACAGCAAACTTCATGACATGGCAGAGGCCGCCGATGACTTCTTAGACGCACAAAGACAGCCTAACTTGCTCCTGTTCCGTGAGAAAACGGAGAACAGTAGTGCCACGGAGAAGAGCGGAAGCGTGTCCTTGAAAACAGCAGTAAAGTGTTTTTTATGTGACAAGGTCGGTCACAGGGCCTCAGGTTGCCGAACTAAGCTTAAACAACCTTACTGTGGCTATTGCCAAGCCAGGACAGGATACCAAGGTCTGCACAAAAAGAAACGGCTCGATGAAGAAAACATCTTGACTGCTGTCTCAGGAAGAAGACCCAACCGAAGGTACCAATGCCCCATCCAACGAACAAGAGAGAAACGTTGCTAGCGCGGTGAGAACTCACACAAAAGCTGTGACTCGCGAGATACCGGTGTTGCAGGGCCTAGTGTTTGGCCAGACAGTTTCAGTTCAGCGAGACACAGGAAGTAACACGCTAGTAGTCCGTCGATCTCTGGTGGAAGCTCTTACAGGCACCACAGCTACGTTGTTTCTCGCGGATGGCGGTAGCATTACCGTTCCTGAAGCAAATCTCGAAATACGTTCACCTTATTTCTCGGGTAGTTCGGTGGTCAAATGCATGGTAAGACCTTTGTACGACGTTATTGTAGTGTCGCCGCCGGAGGTACCGTCCGGCGGGCTAGGAAGGCGGCTCAGCGCCGGAGCGCCCGCTTGCGTCAAGACAGCCAGAGAACGGGGATGGGACTGAAGTTTATTAACAAAGAGATTTGGTCATACGATTTCGTACATGAAATGCCCTTGTGCGGCGCTCTGCGTCACACAATCGAAACCGCAACTGGCAAGGCGCGACACCACATCATCTCCCCTAAAAAGGAAAGGAGTTGTACTCTGTATATGACATTATACAGTGGTAAGGCACTGAAACGTTTGTATGAAGTAACACGTTGGCACACAATCCTTGAACATCTTGTAAGAAAATGTGCAAAAATAAGTAACATCATACACATAGTTATCACATGTAGGAATGTATTCTTTATGGACAATAGTATGTGAAACAGAGTTGACGTAGTTTGACTAAACTTGATGTAATGGATTTTTATTTTTTTGCATGAGCCCATATATGAACTAATATAAGTAGTAATTAGGAACTTAGTGTCAGTCACCATATATGTTCCCCCAAAAAATTATGCAGTAATATGAAAGTAGTATATAAAGTAGTATATAAGTATGTGAAACATGAGTATTATGAAGAATATATCAAGGAACGTAGTCCTTGTATCGTGTCGGCTTTCTTCGGTGCCGTTTGGGACGAAGGGGATGGTTAGTAGAAGAATTTGAGCCTTGGGGCTCACCTACACGCTCTTCGGAGAGCGAACGCGGCAAAGTTTCAAGATTTTCCGTAGTCGGCATGTTAGTCGACGTATCTATCCCCCCTTCGAGAAGCGTTGCATTGGGGCTCGGCACATCAGCCGATTGTTGTGAAGGTGCCTGCAAGGTGGTTAGTGGAAGTCGCACTAACTGTGGAGCTGCAGAAGAACATGGAGGTGGGGAGGAATTATGTTGTGCATAGACGATGTGTTAGGTGGAGGACATGAATTCTGCTGTGAGTTGCATTCTGCTCAGCATGAACAACTACCAGCTTTGATGCATTCCAGACGTTGCCATCACTAAGGCGAAAGGAATTGGATCCAGTTTGACTAAGGATTGTATAAGGACCTCTGTATTTATTCTGCTTCCCTGGCAGACGAACTTTAACTCTGAGGCCCACCTGTAGCTTAGGAGGTTTTGCTCCACGCTTAGAATCAATGCGTTGCTTAGTTGCCTGTTGCTTGTGGAACACTCGTGTTCTCACAGGATCCAAACTTGGCGAAGGAGTGGAAGAGTTTGGGTGTAACCCTGCAATGTCAATTCCAGAATGCGGTTGGCGGTTATGCAGAAGTTGTGCAGGCGACAAGCCTGTAGTAGCTTGAGGCGTAAAGCGATACGTGCCTAAGTACTCTGTTACAGCTTGTTTCAGTGGGCGGCATTCAAGTTGAGCGAGCTGAATTTGCTCTTTCAAAACGCGGTTGAAACGTTCAACTCAGCTTTTCCACATCAACATGTTAAAACGTTATGAAGAACGTCAACCTGAAAACGCATCACAGTCGGCATCTTTTATTGTGGTCGAGGAGGAAGGGACGGACACGCCGATACCTACCTTTAAGGCTACTGAAGGCTCTGGTACAGAAAGTATTAAGCTTGGTCACGACTTACGGGAAAGCCAACGCAACGAACTTCGCGAGATAGGCGAGTCACCAAGACGTCTTTTCCGAGATGCCGGGAAAAAACAAATTTATGGATTGCCGTCTTCAATTGACCACCTCTGAGCCCATCGACACTCAGCAGTACCCATTGCCTTTTGCAATGAAGTAATCGAGAAAGAAGTGCAAGATATGTTAAGGCTTGGAGTGATTGAACGGTCAAACTCGCCATACAACTCCCCGTTGGTGTTGGTTAAGAAACCGGACAAGAGCTATCGTGCTTGCATCGATTTCCGTCAGATTAATATGTCTTACGCGGAACCTATCCCAAGGACAGATGTAATGTTTGCTGAGATCGGCGCGAGAAGGTTCTTTTCAAAGTTTGAACTAACTAAAATATTGGCAAGTGCCTTTGGACAAGAATTCTCAGCCAAAGACAGCATTCTCCACTCAATCAGGACATTATCATTTCCTGTACAAGCCGTTCGGGATCAAGACGGCATCGGCGGTATTTACCCGATTAAAGAGACGCCTTCTCCAGGGCTTACCAAATGCCTTTAACTACATTGATGACGTGCTCATCGCTACGACGACATGGGAAGGGCATACTGACACCATGCGTCAATTGGTGAGGAGAATCCGCGAGGCTGGACTGACGGTCAAGCCCCAGAAGTGTGAAGTTGGCGTAACGTCAGTTGTTTTTCTTGGTCATCGACTTGGAAGCGGAACAATTCGACCAGTCGAATACACAATTTCAAAGTAGTGAGAGCTCCAAAACCCGATACCAAGAAACTACTACGTTCTTTCCTCGGCCTGGCGGGTTATTACCGTGGTTTGATACCCCATTACGCAGAAAAGGCTCAGCCCCTAACAGAAATGACCAAAGTAAGAAGGTCAGCTGGAACAGAGAGAGAGAAGCCGCCTTCGAAACCCTCAAGAAGGCACTCACTCAAGTACCTATCGTCAAGGCTCCTGACTTCTACACGACTCGAGACGGCCGCGCTGCTTCTGCGCACGCAGATCGCCGTAGATGATCCCACGACAGACGAGGCCATGCACGCGTCTACGCGATCTCTGGCTGCGGCGCCTTACAACTCCCTGTATGAGGACGTTCCTTTTACGTTCTTGGAGATCGTAGACGTCCTGCGGAACACCCCTAAGAAGTCGGCGCCTGGCCCCGATCACATCTCGCCAGCCATCATGAAAGCGCTCTTTCGATACCACCGCGTTTTTTCCTGATGCTCTTCAACGCCGCACTTGCACTCGGCTATTTTCCCCGATGTTGGCGGACCGCACGTGTGTCATTTATACATAAGCCGGGTCGTCCTTCAGAACGCGCGTCTTCCTACAGACCTATTTGCTTTAGCTCTGTATTCGGCAAGACGCTCGAGCGCCTCTTGAACGGCCGCCTTCAGTACTTTCTCGAGAAACGTGGCCTCGTACACCCGCGGGAGTACGGGTTTACGAGAGGGCGCAGTCCCCTTCTCGCGCTTCACGCATTGAAGGCGCACCAGTTGCGCTTGAAGACCCGGCGCCTGCCTGCGGTTGTCATGAGTAAAGGGGCACGGGGCGCGCGCCGGACAGCGCAAGGCGTCGATGGTGTGCGGGGAATGGAAAAGTACCCGATGGTGTGCACCCCCGCCACGTCGACGCAAGCCATTGGCCGGAGAAAGGCGCGTGCTACGCGACCCGAGCCGTCGAGAAAGACCACAGGAGAAGAGAAAGTCATTGTTCGGTGGAGTCGTCGAGGAGCAAGGTGGTGCAGGCCAGCGTCGCGTCCGCGACGGGGACAGCAGGGCTGAGTTCTGGAGGCAGCGTTTTGCATGTCCCGGGAGGGTGGCCGTCGACCTCGGGGTCTACCGAGCGAGGCGTCCCGGGCTTGCGGCAGCCTCATCACGCAGTTCTCGTGGCAGCTGCGGCACTACCACAGCTCGGCTAGACGACGGCGACCCACCGACAATCACCGGAGAGCCACGTCGACAGTTCGAGCAAGTGGTATTGAGGAGAGGCCGACAGTAGGCCTAACTGGGAGAGACCGGTGGACCCGACGGTCAGCGAGGCGTCTGATCAACGACGGCGGCCTTGAGACGTCGGCAGGAGCTGCGACGACGGGACTGGGCGTCGACTTTGGAACTGGATTGAGTCAGCGGACTCCACGAACGGAGTAAGAACGTTCCATGTGTAGCGCGACTAACTGAGATGCCATAGTGGCCAGGCGCTCGAGAGGGGCTAGACATAGCTCGAATGTTGTGTAAGGGTAGTGAGTGCGCGTTAACTTTGTATTTCTGCACTTGTTGATTTTTATTGTAAATTTTGAGTGCGTGTGAGTATTTTGGTTTGCCGTGGTGTGTGCGATAAAGTTTTGCAGTGCCACCACGGTGTCTCCCGAGTCTCTCTTTACTCTCTCTCTCCCAACTCCACTCAGCGTTGCAAGCGCTCCCGAGATACGTGACAGCGGTACTCGTGTCCCTCGATTTCCACGGGGCTTTTGACAGCGTCTGGCACCCGCTCGTTATCCCCTACTTCCGGGAACGTGCCCTACCCAGCGGTTTGTATCACCTGTGCACGTTTCTCGCGGATCGCTCAGTCTTTGTCCGTTCTAATGCGGGACAAGTCGAGGCAAATCCCACGCTGGGCAGCCCTCAGGGTTCTCCTCTATCCCGCTTCTCTCGTATACTGTCATCGACAGCATTGTCTTTGCGCATGCCGCGAGGCGTAATCGTACAGGCCTATGCGGATGACACCATTATTTTAGTGCCGGTACCCTCTCGTGATGCACTCGACATTTTGGCATCCGAAGTCCTACGCAGAGTCATCGAATGGTCGCGCGCCGCGAAGGTGTCACTCAACTGTGACAAATCCTTCTGCGTGCTATTCTCACACGGGGTCGGCCCGCATGGAGCGCGTACATCCCACCGTGCGCCTCACTCCTAACGAACCGACGCACCAGTTTCGACACTACTTACGCCTTCTTGAGTCGTCTTTGATCGGCGACTGTCGTTCTTCCACCACGCCGACTACCTTCGCCAAAAGGTCGCACTTCTCGCCTCCCGCGTCGCCACCTTTTTTGCCATGCAGCGCTCGTGCGTCAGTCCTGCACACAGTGTTAATGTACCGACAGGTGATCCTCCCGGCTCTCTTACGGGAGTCCGGTGTGGTGGAGCGAAGACCACGTTTGACTGTCGTTTGTACGCGGGCCTCGTTACAGTTCAGCGGGTCGCACTCTTGGCGTTAACGCGCGCTTACCGCACGGCAAGCACGGCAGCGTTGCAGGTCTTGATGCATGCGCCTCCAATAGACCTGGAGCGAACGTCTCAATGCCGAGTTCCGCCTTTTTACTCTACGCCGGCATATTGCGTTCGGTTCCCTCTGACTTCGGCCTTCTTGGGTGGCGAATGCCCATGAGCACGTGGCGCTACACCCTTCGGTGCCTACCGCGGTTCCTTTTGTGCGCCTTACAAGCGCGTGGGCCCGTGTCGCTTCTCGCACTTCTGCCGTCCACATCTACACTGATGGCTCCTTCACAAATACCTCGGCTGGCGCAGCGTTCGTTGCATTCGCAAATCCCGATCGCGTCTTAGACGTCGGACGTTTTCGGTTGACCCGGACAACGTCTGCTTACACCACTGAGGTTGTCGCGTTCCACGCGGCTCTCCTGCATGCGCTTACGGCTACGTACACCCTGCCGCTTGCTTTATACACGGACTGTCTATCACTTCTGCAGGCCTTCACTTCTCCGTGCAATGCCGAGCAGCACGTACTAACTATACGCGCATTACTGCGTCGTCTATCCATATCGGTGCCGTTGCGCGTGTTCCACGTGCCTGGTCATGCAGGGGTGTTTGGCAATGACGTTGCCGACTTTCTAGCACAACGCGCTGCTTGTGTGGGATTAGACCGCTCTTTGCCGCTCCCATTCAGGGCAGTCAGGCGACAGCTTCGCCGAGAGTTGCATGTATTATGGACGGCACGATGGCGCGAGACAAATACGCTCACTGAATTGTATCTGTGGATCCAAGACCTCGGAGATATCCCTTGGTATTTCCCACCTCCGCCCCTGCTTGTTACGCTCGTAACATGGCATGGGCAGATTCCGCACTACTTCCATCGATTTAATGTCATGCGCCAGCATCGATGTCCCTGTGGGTCCTACTGCCTCGACATGTCCCACGTCCTTCACGCGTGTCCTCTTACAGCCCCTCACACCGCCCGCATCGAGCCTCAGGATGCGTATCGTGCGGCTTCTTACGGTGCAATTTTGCGTTGCCTTCGCAACAGAGCTCTGTTGATCGGCGCATTGCGGGCGCTTAACGCCTTACCGCATGTTTCCCGACCTCTGGGTCTTCCTACTGCACACCTGTACACTGAATACGTTTCGGAGTCTTGTGAGGTGGGGATGGCACGGGGGCCATTCCGGTGGGGCCCTAGGGTCTTGGCCAGCCTAGCCTCGCAAAGCTCCGTCTGCGCGATTTCTGCGGGCAAACTGGTAAGGCCATCCTTGTTGTTGTGGCTATTTCACCGCCGAGACCACTCGCTGTCAGGCTGCCTGCACAGGTCCTGCTGACCACCTGCTTCCCTGCCCCCCCTGGTTGCTGCACATCGCTCGCATGTTCCCGCCCACCCTGCTGACTGCGAGATCAGGTCCTGCTGCCTACCACGTACCCCGGTTCTACCTCCTGCTCTGTAACAAGGCGCGCGAGGGCCAGCGTTCCCAGGAAACTCTCCGGTGCTGTCCCCATTGGGGGATTCTACCGTTCTTTCTGTCAAGACGTCCGCGGATTCTGCTGCTGACGTGCTCCTTCGGTCACACTGACCGTTCCTAACCATGGCTCCAGCAGTGCACTGTGGCTTTGCAGTCAGCGTCCACAGACACTTTGGTGTGTTTCCCTCCTTGGGGGACTGCGTATTTGTTCCCCTGCGACTTGTTTCCCTGTGATACGCGGGCTGTTAGGCCGCCTGTATTCTGTGTTCATCGTCAATTCTCTTCTTATTTTGTTTTTTTCTTCCTCATTTCATTGGGAACGTTCTGCCCTACGTCTCTGTCTAATTTTCATTTAAAAAATGCCCGGTTTCTGTTTCTCGTCGTCCCCGCCTTAGGACCCATAAGCGTTACCGTTGCCATATTTTTCTTTATCTAATTGGCTTTTCCTCTAAATTTGCGCTTTTGGGTTATATTAAAACCCCTCTTCATACCTGGCATGCTTCGGCAGGTACAGGTTTTTCCCATGCCTTCATTTTTTATTTTATTTTATCTCAACAATGGGAATGAATTTTACTGGGGCGGCGCTTCTTTCAGCCAAGCAGCTGCAGGAGGTGCGTGTATTGACTGGGCGGCGCTTCTTTCAGCCAAGCAGCTGCAGGAGGAGCGTGTATTGACTGGGGCGGCACTTCTTTGAGCCAAGCAGCTGCAGGAGGAGCGTGTACAGTGTCGGACGAGGAGTTTGACTGTCACGAGCGCTCGTGACACTGTGCGGCTGCCTGTTCCTTCGGATCCTGCCTCGATCTCCCGAAAGGTCAGAGGAATTCTGCTTTCTAATCCGATTTTCTCATTGGCCTCGCCTTCCTAAGGCTCAGGGAACGCCCCCGACGGTTTTTTTTTTCCGAGAACGATCGCTTAATTTAGCTTGATTTGACCATTTCTTAGCTGTTAGGCCTAGCGGCCATGCTGGGCGCATCTCGCGGCCCCCATGAGCTCCATTAGCTCAACGAATGCCCGTTTCGCCAGCCCGATCGAGTCCCCAGGACTTCGGGTCCGATTCAGGATCGGCCTTTTTTCTTGCTTTTCGACCGCTGGCAAATGAAATTATAGCTAATGTTCAAGAAAATCGGGACCAACAGGGAAATTCTCGATCCCAGAGCCCAGACCCCTCTACTGCCTCAGCAGAACAGAGGCACATACCCGCTTCCGACGGAGATAACGATGACGCCCTTTCATCAGTGTCGCAAACGACTGCCGTTTTAACGAACGTCGCCGGCTCGACGTCGGCACGAGGGTACAGGCACGCGCACGAGAGATCGAGGAGGTGCTATCTCGGTTCTGCCTCGATGCGGGCAACCGCATCCCGGTTAACGCGCGACATTTCATAATGGCGAGAGTTTTTGAGCTCGTAGAGCTATGCTCGGACCTTGGTGCTGGCGCTGCATCGGAGCGCGGGGCGGTGCTGGCCCTCAAGGACCAGCTGGTTGAGACGAGGGGCGAGAACACGGCGCTACTCAGCGAGCCATCCTGGCCGAGTCCCGGTCCTGCCTCCTGCCACCGGTTCTTGCTGCCAACGACGCCGCAACCGCGGCATTCCCGCCATCGCAACCGGACCATCCTGCCGCACTGTTGCAGCGCTCCGTGCCGGGCCCTCCTCGTCAGCCGGCCCCTCGGACGTACGCCGCGGCGCTCGCCTCGGGGATGGAGCCCCCTGGCCCACCTTCGCGGACGCTGCCGAGCGGGACGTCCGCTCCAGCAATACCTCCTGGACTTCACGAGCACGTGGCGTTTGTCACGCGCTCGCGCCGTCGACCACGCCTGCCCGGGACACCCTGCGACTGATCAAGGCGAACATCGACCCAGTGGAAAAAGACATCAAAGACGTGATGTTTGCGCCACACCCGGTACGGCATCACCGTTTTTTCTAGCACGTTACAGACGCTACACAACATAAGCAGGCAATCGAGGGAAAACGGGGTACATGTCACGCCCTCACGATGTGCATTCCCACTAAACGCAACCCGCACGTTCGGTTTTCTGGCGTAGATCCCGACGTTCCGCCAGACGACTTCGTAGCTAGGTTTAGGGGAGCGTAACCCGCAATTGGGACTAGATCCCAATACGTGCAAGGTCAAAACCTCACTTCGGAACGGTCAGGCACGCAGGCGATGACGGTGGAGGTAGATCCACAGGCATTCGCGTGCATCCTACAGCCAGCACGGCTGTCTGTGGATGGCCTTCCATCAGGGCTGTGGAGGATTACACGTCCCCTACGTGCACGTTTTATGCCCAGTACGGACCACGGCCGAAGCGTGCCCTGTGCGGGACGATGCGGCTCGCGCTGTGTGTACGCGTTGTGGCACGGAGGGCCACTTGGGCACGGACTGAGCAGTCCGCATGGACGGCCCCGCCGTCACCTGCGTCGAATGCCGCCGGGCAGGATTGAGGCCAGCGGCCATCCTACAAGGCACCCCCTGTGTCCGCTTTAGTGGACAGGGTGTCGCGATTTGCGGGCCCGTACTAATATGGCGGAATTTAGCGCCAATCCATCCGCCGCGAGGGGAGTACTGGGGAGACTTTTACACGTTCAGTTCGTTCAGGTTAAACATGGACTATGCCCGACGCACGCCTAGCCGCTGTTTCCGACCCATACAGACGATCTGGCAGGGTCCCTGCGTTGCCGCAGGACTACACCTCCTACTCGATCGCCGACGATTCCTCGGCCATGATTGTAACACGCAAGCCACCGTTTGACGTTGTGCCCGTTACTCGTTCGAAGAACGTCGTGGCAATTTACTGTGAGGGGCCGACATTCACGTTCATTTTCGTGTCCATGTACGCTCCGCCCCATTCGCCACTGGAGAACGTCCTAGAGGAACTGACAACGTTCTATCGTTGGTCCAGGTCGCCCCACGTCATCGTGGCAGGCGACTTTAACTCGAAACACCGTCTGTGGGACAGGTAGAGAGTGACGAGCACGGTTTTGCTGCTCGCGCAGATTGCATTGGCACAACGCCTCCTGCCCCTAAACGACGCCGAATCCCTGCCCACCTACGAGACGCCCTATACAGCCAGTTGGATTGATCTAACTCTTGCTAAACCCTCTGTCGTCTCCACTGCCTTTCGCTGGACAGTTCATGATGACACAACCTATTCCGAGCATCGCCTCGTCGAGGTGCGGATAGGTCTCCCACCTGAGCCGGGACGCGGCGAACTCGCTATGCCCAACGAGAACTGTTGCGTGCACTTCAGGGGCACCGCTGGTTCGGTCGGGCTTCGGGCGCGTCCCTGGGGTCCTCGGATGCCTTAGACGCCATGTTAGCATCATTCTAAAACCTCTTCGACCGCTTGTACCGTCGTCATTTAAGACCACATCGGGCACGGCCGAATAGTCAGCCATGGTTTACACCTGACCTGGCTATCCAGCGTTCTGCCGTCGCTGCAAAGCGTCGACGTTTTTCAGAGGGCGCGGGATCCCACAATGCGAACATTCTATCGCGGGGAATACACCGCCGCCCTGTCGATTTACCGCCAAAACATTGAGGAAGCGCCGCGACCAGCACATACGAGGCTACGCGCTTTCGTGCGTGCAGCGGTCCCTGTTCGCCGCGCCGTTCAAGGCAGCCTTTGGCCGCCTTCATCAGTACCGCTGCCTTCTGTCCCTTCTAGCGCCCGACGGTACGTGTACCACCACGCATCTCGAGTCGGCGGCCTTGTTGCGCCGTACTCAGACTGCGGTGGACGACCCCGCCACAGATGCTCAGGTGCACACCGTCACACGGGCTTGGCGACGTCCCTTATAACACCCCACTGCAGGACGTCCCCTTCTCTCACGAGGAGGTCGTAGACGTACTCCGCCGCACGCCTAACAACTCCGCCGCCGGACCCGCAACCAGCACGCCCTGATGATGAAGGCCCTCGGTCGCTACCCACCCAGACTTCTTGCTTATGATCTTTAACGCAGCTCTTTCCTTGGGGTACTTCCCCTGCGGCTGGCGAAGGGCGAGAGTTACCTTCATACATAAACCTGGCCGCCCTCCAGAGCGTACCTCTTCGTACCGGCCGATTTGTGTCAGCTCGGTTTCCGGAAAGAAGCTCGAGCGATTGCTCATGGCCGGCTGCAGTATTTCCTGCATGCCAATGGCCACATACACCCCCGACCGTACGGTTTCACGCGCGGTCGCAGTTCCGTCATGGCGCTTCACGATCTCAAGGATCAACTCCTCAGATTTCGTAACGCCTGTACGCCTGCCATTCTGATTTCGGTAGACTTCCACGGAGCGTTTGATAGCGTGTGGCACCCGTATGTTCTCCGGTACTTCCGCGAGCGCTTGCTGCATAGCAAGCTCTACATCTGCTGCGCACGTTTCTCGAGGAACGCACGGTATTTTTACGCTCACACGCGGGTCAGGTCGAGGCTGCCCGTCGCTGAGTAGTCCTCAGGGGTCCCCCTTATCTCCGCTCCTGTGGAATGTCGTCATAGACAACCTCCTTTTCTTGCGGATGCCGCGCGGCGTACCGTACAGGCGTACGCAGATGACACCGTCATCCTGCTGCCAGCAGCCACGACCGCTGCACTGTCAGAGCTCACGCTAGAGGTCCTTCGTCGCGTCCGGCTCTGGGCCGACTCGGTGAAAGTAAGCCTCAATCGGGACAAGACTTTCTGCGTCCTCTTCCACCATGGCGCTAGGGGCGTAGCGCGAACGCGTATCACGGTGCGTCCGCCTGGAGCACAGACCGCTCTCGCATTTAAGGACTCCATCCGAATCCTGGTGTGGTTTTGATGCGCGACTTTCGTTTTTTAAACACGCGGACTACCTGCGAGACAAGGTCACCACCCTAGCGGCTCGCGTCGCCGCGTTTTATGCAATGCAGGGCTCGCGCGTCCGTTCTGCACACAAGACCATTTTGTATCGGCAGGTGGTCCTACCTGCACTCACATACGCGAGTCCCATCTGGTGGAGCGAGTCGCGAGTGGACTGCCGCCTTTATGCCAGGATCGTGTCCATCCAGCGCGTTGCCCTTCTGGCAATCCCCGGGGCGTTCCGCACCACCAACACCGCGGCTCTGCAGGTATTAGTGCAGGCCGCCCCCATCGACCTTGAACTAAACGCCTTAAAGGGATGCTGAAGTGGTTTTACAATTCGGTAAAACTTTGTTGTTAACAAGGACCAACATTATTGTCGACGATGGCGTAATTTTTTCGCTGTTGTGGCAGAAGGAGCTTTAAAATACGCGAAAGAAAAGTTCGTCTTGCTCCGCCCACGCGAACGCGCCGAAAGTGTGGGCGTGACCGGAACTACGTCATTGTCGGTAGTGTTGGCCACGGTGGTAGAATAACAGGTGGCCCGACGCGCCGCTCCGCCAATGCGCCGCGCGTGTCACGGAGGTGCTCGAGTTGCCGCCGCTTTTCCGCAAGGTGGCAGCAGCTATACTCTGGGCCGATATCTCCGCTCAGGCGCATTTGAAAGCATGTGGCCAGTGTGCGTCGCGAGCATTTAAACTGCAATTTACATCTTTAACTTTTGAGAAAGAAATCCGCGGTGTATTTATTACACCAGAGAGGCCTAGAGCAACACTGAAGACTTGCCGTCGCTTAGAACGGACGCGCCACTAATGAAACCATGCAACGCAACCAGCGTTGCAGCCGCGTCTCTTCCTTTCTGCTTGGTCATCTTCGATAAATGCGGAGGCGTTCGTGGGTGCAAGCGTCCGAAGAGCAAGAGCGTCCCTATGTGACGCAACCAGCGTCGCAAAGTCGCAATCAGCCTTCGAGTCATGATCACGGCCAGATCACTGTGGTCGTGATTAGGTGATCCCACGGCTGGAGATCCGCTCTGATGCGTCGCGTTTGTTGCGCTCTGTCAAACCAACGTGCGCGACCGCATCGGTGTTTCCGCTCACTTTGTAAGCTGGAACCACGGCTGAAACCACGGTGGCTCGATCTGTGCCGCTGATGCGGCGGCCACCATGGGACGAAAATGCTTAGCTCCAAATTGCAAATCTGGCTACAAAACGTGCAAAGAAAAGCTGTGTCTTTTCTCCGCGACGAAAGACGAAAAGCGACAGCAGTTGTGGAGAAATGCAATTTCATGGAAAGACCGCCAGCTAGTCCTCCGACATACGCACGATAACGTGAAAACCAAATGCTTTTTTTTTACTCTGTACACTCGCCGGTAGGAATTTTCACGCTTTCGAAAAAAAAAGATACGTGCACGTTTCTTGCAATCGGCATCCTGTGACAGTCATATAGGGACTAACCGCGTCGATAAAACATTTAAGCTTCATAAAGCCTGGCGCTCTTACTTTTGCGGTCGAAGCTGGCAGACAGCCACTACAGGCTAGCAAAAGCACAAACAACCGTTTAAAGCCACAAAATTAGCCAGAGAAACCTGTTTTTACAGTATAGTAAAAGCTTGAGGTGCGCGTCTTTCAGCCCGAAAACTCGTCGCGAACCCTAGCGGCGGCCGTGAGCAACTCGAGCAGTACGGCGACGCGCTCGCGGCGCTCGATGGGCCACCTGTTTTATACTACCACCGTGGTAGTATACCACCGTGGATGACGCGGCACACCGACGTTGACGTCATCGCCTTCGCTCAGCGGTTCAAGAAGCCCTGCGGCTGCAGTCGCTGTTTTTTTTGCCAAGAAATGCCATTTGCGTTCACTTCTGTGAACTCTTACATTGGTTTTCGTATTCAGCAAGGATCAAACTATGATTACACATTCCCAAGTCATTTTTTTAAAAGTGCTTCAGCTTCCCTTTAACGCCGTGTTTCGTCTCTTCGCGTTGAGGCGTTACGTCGCCTTCGGCGCGTTGCGCTTTCGGCCAGAATGGGTAGCGCTCCCCCACAAAGACGTGGTACAGCATCCCTCGTTACCAGCTATTGCACCGTTTAGACGACTGTCGCGCCACGCAGCCTGCAACGCCTGCCGCGTACCCGGCATACCCATCTACACAGATGGCTCGTACACCAACCTGTCCGCGGGGGCGGCCTACGTGGTTTTCGACCCCAAGCAGGTATCGTTTACTTCATGCCACGTCGGCTTACGCGGCGGAAGTGGTCGCCTTTACAGAGGCGCTCAAACACGTCTCGACAGAGCGGTACACGGGTCGCGTCGCTATTTACACAGACTGCCTGTCGTTGCTTCAGGCGACGGTTCACTCAAAACGCGGAACCACACGTTATGGAGATTCGCCGGCTCCTCAACACCGTCCGTCGGCGTTCTCCCGTCCACCTCTACCACGTGCCCGGTCACGCTGGGGTTTTGGGAACGAGGGTCGCAGACTACCTGTCCCAACGGGCGACTCGCGTCGGCCTTCGCCGCATACCCTCGCCGTTCAGAGTCGTCCGGCGCCAGTTTCGCCAGGAACTGTTGGCTATGTGGAACGATAGCTGGCGAGCGGACTTTCGAAGAACAGAACTGCACCGCTGGGTACAGGACTTGCGCGACATGCCGTCGTTCTTTCCCCGCCCCAACCCCTCGTTACGCTCGTGACGGGACACGGCCGCTTCCCCCAATACTTCTACAGGCTCGGCCTGATGCGCTACCCTCGCTGCCCTTGTGGAGCATACAGCGTGGATATGTCCATGGAGGAAGGAATACTAAGGAGAGGCCCTATCGTATTTCAATGCATTGCGAAAAGTGTGGCGGAAGTGACGTCAGATTTATGGGGCAAACAAACCGGTATGGGGCAAACAAAACAGCAGACGCCCCGCGGCGTGCTCTCCGCAGTGATTAGCTTCTGCGCAGATTTGTAGTCCCGGCGTAAACTTAGCGCGTATTGTGCGGTTCGCACGCAGTAAAATGTTGCAAGCAGACGTTTACCAGGCTGTTCGTGCGTGGCAGGCCCGAGCGCTGCGTGCTCAAATTCTTCGTGGAGCGTTTTTGTGCGACAGTACAGAATACCGGTACGTGCCGTGATCAAAAACGTTCAGCCGCTGCATCATCGTATTCGAACTCACCTAGCAGTGACTTACGCGTTCTGCTGGGCGTTAGGCCTTCCCTTTCTCGTAGCCCGATTTCCCGATCTGTTGCCGGATTAGCGGTTCTTTGTTCGTGTATATGGAGTGAGCGTAGTAGCTATTCGGCGCAACGCCAACCTATAGTTGACGTAACTTCACGTCGAAAGGAGAACACCGCTGTATTGTATACGCGATCGTGCACGTAAAGTTTGTAATTCCAGTACGCACACAACAACAAGCACGCAGCGTGCGCACACCGCACAATACATACATCACGTAGTCCGATAACAACAACATAAGTTTATTGCCCTTTCGTTGAACGACACAGCCTCTAAAAACGTACGATGCCTTCGGCGCATGTTATGTACGGCGCGTCAGACGCCAAAAACAAAAGTTCACGTGTGTTCTGAGTTGACACAATGAGTAAGAAGCAACAGAGCACACATCCGAGAGCTTCGCATGGAAATACCATGCATTAGTGATCAGCAATGAAGCGAACGTGTACGTACACATGAAAAGTGACACCCGGTACTTTCCGCAGTGCACGCGATTTGCACCGGGTATACGCAACCATACGCAACAGCTGGCATTGCGTAGCTTTTCTAAAGAACACACACAGGGAGCAGCATGCGTGAATCGTCTGCGCCGCGGCGCCTTGCACGGCGAAAAAAAAAAACAAAAAAAGCTCGAATCGCGCATGCGCTTGCAAACGACACGGCTAACACGGCGGAAATCGCGAAATGTTTCGAGGCTCCTTCGCTAGGAGGCGATGCGGGTGTTTGCGATGTGGAGGCTTCACGAATGTGACGTCAGGGCCTCTCCTTATTTTTCCTTCCTCCATGGATATGTCGCACGTACTCCACGCCTGCGCTATTACAACACCTTACACCTCCCGCATCAGGCCGCAAGACGCCTACTGCGCGGGGCGCTATGCAGAGATTCTCGAAAGCCCGCAAAACCGCGCCTTGCTCATCCGCGCGGTACGCGCATTACGTGAGGACATTCCCCACGTCTCACTATGAAATAGCTGCGCAAGGTTCAATTAACCGCGTTCCGCTTGTGCAAAACGACAACCTCACAAACACACCAACAAGCATCAGGGGGCTTTGCAGTATCGAGGCACACACAGTGGCCATCACGGCGGGGCTCTCGGGCCTCTGTGTGACTCGTTCTGCAAGCCCCTCACCGCCACTCTCACTTGGCGGCCGGTGGTGCCGGCCGGGTGTTGGCGCAGCAAGTGGCTGCCATCGTGTTCATCGACGCCGTGTTCATCGTGTTCATCGACGAGAGCCTTCGACGAGATACAGGAGAAGCAAAGTACCAACCAATGCTTCGATGATATATCAAGCCGCTTACGCAATGGTGGCACGGAACGAATGGGGGCGCCTCTACCGCGGACTGCGCGAAGCCGTGACGGAGCACCTTACGAACAAGGTACGCGCCCTTGTGTTGGCTACAGTAGACGAAAGCTTCTTGCAGACGTTGAATCATGCCTGGGAAGACCACCAGAAGAGCATGATGATGATCAGCGACATCGTAAGGTACCTACGTGCCTCATTCCAACATCGACAGCGTAAGCAAAGCGGGTGTGCGGCTCTTTCGCGATGAGGTTGCGCGCTACGCCGACGTGCGGGACCGCCTCCGCGAAGCCATGCTCGGCTTGGTGAAGACGGAACGCGAAGGCGAATCGGTCGACAGGGCTTCGTTGAAGAAGGCGTGCGAAATGCTCATAGTGTTGGGACTCGACTCGAGGTCTGTCTACGAGGAAGACTTCGAGGTGCCTTTCCTCGCCGAGTCGGCCCAATTCTACGCCTTCCTGGGACAACAATACATCAAAACTAAGGACGCTTTTGAGTACATTGCCCTAGTTGAACAACACATCAACGAAGAGTCCGAGCGGTCGAAGCAGTGCCTGGATGATTCCACCGTGGTTCCAGTCGTGCAGGTGGTACAGAAGGAGCTCATCGGAAAACACATGAACACAATTGTAGACATGGAGGACTCGGGCGTCCAGCATATTCTCAACAGCAGTATGACTGAGGACCTGACTCGTCTATTTCGGTTCTTCAAGTGCGTGCAAGGCGGCGTCAAAACCTTGCTCGACTGTGTCAGCAAGCACCTGCGAAATCTAGGAAGATCTATCGTGAATGAGCACGGGGACTCGGTTAGTCTCATACCGGAAATGATGGACCTGAGAGACCGTTTCGACTACTTTATCCAGCACTCCTTCGACGATGATGAAGACGTCAAGAAGGCAATCGCTACCGACCTTCAGCACCTACTTGGTTTGACAAAGAAATCACCCGAGCACCTGGCTTCGTTTGTAGACGACATGATGCGAAAAGGAATTAGGCACATGCCAAAGCAGGAAATAAACCAGATCCTAGACAAAGTTATGGCGATATTTCGGCCCCTGTCGGTGTTGCTTGTGTCGTGCATTTGAACTCTGGACATTCCTCTCCCGTGTTTTGTCATCTGTCCCTCTCTCTAACCTTTTTTTCGCTTTCCTTTCTCATTCATTCTTTCTTCTAACTTCTTACTCTCATCTTTCTCTCTTATTCACTCTGCACTTTCTTTCCTGTCTTTCACCTCACTTCATTGGGCATGCCAATGCCACAAACGTCTCTGACTCATTATTCATTAAAAAAGAAGCCTGCTGGGTTTCTGTGCTCGTCGTCCCAACACCTTAGGACCCATATGCGTTATCGTTGCCCATAATTTTCATTCTTTTGTCTAATTGGCTTTTCTTTCAAATTTGCGCTTTGGGTTATATTTCAACCCCGTTTCATTTATATTATTGGCTTTAAACCTGGTATGCTTCGGCAGGAACAGGTCTTTCCGATGACTTTATTTTTGTTTTTATTTTTATTCTAACAATGGGAATGAATTTTACTTGGGCGGCACTTCTTTCAGGCAAGTAGCTGCAGGAGGAGCGTTGTCACATATAGGAGGTGACAAAGATAATGTGGTGGAAGAAAAGGAAGACGACAAGCGTAGCATGATGTATAACCGCACGACCAGAAGAGGAAAACGAGGTCGAAGATATAAAATAAGAAGGTAACGTGGCGATGGGGGCCCTGGGTGTTCGATCGTGAGCGCGTCGCCGGCCTGTGTTCCGGGCGCTCCGGCTCCCTTCTTCTACGGCATCGCACCGTAGTCACCGGCCATTCAAGGACACGTCCTAGGAAATGGATGGCAGGCGTGAACACCCGCATAGGCCAGGGAGCGTCATCGGCTTGTGCACCGAGCGCTTCGTCCCACGGCACCGCTCCCTCGGCCTCGCCTGAGCCAGCCCTGTTCCCGAGAAACGCTGGCCAGCTCAAGAACCTACCTGCGACGCACAGTTCGTTGAACTGCGAGCCTCCCAGCCTCAACGATAACGCGAACTCGCGTTCCGCACAAGAGAAAGACGGCGTCACCGGCTCGGACGCCGACGTTAACGCCGCTGCAGTGTCCCCGACAACTTCTCACCTCATCGTGCATCGGCACAGAACGCCGTAAGTGGTTTGAGCGAAGAACTCTCCGTATTGTATATAGATGCTTGTTTCCTTTACTGGTTCTTTTTGTGACAGCTTTGTTTAACGCTGGTGTTTTTAGTTGTTCTAGGGATAATGTGTGTTTTCCTTTAGTGTGTATAATTAAATAGGTGTGTCTAACACTCTCGCCTCATCCGTTCCTTCTGGCCGACTGTTGTCCGGAGATCCGTGACAAGCGTGTACAGTGTCGGGCGGGGAGTCAAATTGACTGGGGCGGCACATCTTTCAACCAATCAGCTGCACGAGCGTGTACAGCGTCGGGCGGGGAGTTTGACTGTCTCACGCACAGTCTCACGAGCGCTCGTGAGACTGTGCTCGTTAATTTAAGACCTGTCGTGACGCTAGGCTTAGCTGCCATGATGGGCGCGCATCGCTGAGGAGATGAGCACCCCTAGCTCAACTAACGCCATTTCGCCCGCCGGGTCGAGTTCCCCTGACCTGGCAGATGTCTCCGGCGCGTCCTCCGCCGCATTTCCTGCAGCGGGTAATGATTATTGGATGAAATTGTCGATCCCAATCGTCAGGAAGGAATACATCTCTCCATCAGACCCGACCCCGCTACAGCTACCAGAAGTCAGAGGCATATACCCGCTACGCCTCCCGAGGACGAGGACGCGATCTCGTCCGTTTCTCAAACCACTGCCGTCCCTTCTGCGTTGAGGTCAGACCTTGGCACGCGGGTGCAGACGCGAGCGCGGGGGACAGAGGAGGAGCTATCACGCTACTGCGTTGAGATGGGCAATCGGATTCTCGTTCACGCGCGCCATTTTATCATGGCCCACGTATTCGAGTTAGTGCAACTATGCTCTGACTTGAAGGCTGACGCAGCCTCGGAGCGCGGTGCGGTCATGGCATTGCAGGGCCAGCTACTGGAGACGCGGCGCGAGGCGGCTGACCTCCACAGGCGAGCCATCCTGGCCGAGGCAAGGACGACAACCCAGCCACTTCCTGACACCGCCTACTCTCCTGTGGCCATGGCATCTTCACAGCCACGACCCGGTCTCCCCGCGGGGCCTCACGCCGGACTCCTGCCGGGCTCTGCGATTCCTCGTGCTGCCCTGACGTACGCGGCGGCATTCCAGGCGGGTGCTGCCGCTACTGCAACGCCTTCCACACCAGACGGCCTCGCTTAGGGACCGGCCTCGGCTATGCACGAGCACGGGGCCTTCGTGACCCCCATCGCTCCTTCTGCGACACCTGCCCGGGACCCCTTGAGGCTTCTCAAGGCCAACATCGACCCGATGACCCACGACATCCGCGATTTGACACTCCAACACACGAGGTATGGCCTTACTGTGTTTGCTCACTCGCGCGACACACTCACCAACATGAGACAGGCCATTGCCGATAATGCGATCACTTGCGCCGCACTCTCCATCAGAATCCCCGACAAGCGCAACCCCCACCTACGCTTTTGGGGCGTCGACCCAGACATATCGACCGACGAGTTTATAGACCGCGTCAGAGAGCGCAATCCCCAACTCCAGCTCGATCCGCAGAAGTGCAAAGTTAGGGCGTCATTCAGGGAACGCTCGGGCACTTCGGCAGTTATTGTTGAGGTAGACCCCGACGCGTTTGCACGCATCATGAGCCAGCAGCGCATTTCGGTGGGCTGGACTTCGGACCGTGTGACCGAAGACCTCCACTTGGCCACGTGTACGTTTTCAGCGACGCACGACCATGGACGTAGCTCGTGCCCGGTTAGAAATGACCCTGCGCGCGCAGTTTGAATGCGCTGCGCTACCGAGGGTCATTTGGGCACTGCTTGTTCAGTCCGCCTCGGTGACCCTTCAATCAATTGTGCGGAGTCCAGACGCGCTGGCCTCGAAGCAGAGGGTCACCCTACCGGGTCCCCCAGTGTCCGCTGCTGCTTGATCGAGTAGCGCGTCTGCGAGCCAGGACCAACTATGGCTTCGCGTAGTGGCAGTTCGTCTGCCGCTAAGGGGACTGCGGGGTGCCGCCTGCGTCCGCTGCATACAGATCAACTTGGGCCATGCGAAACGGGCATTCACAACGTTTCTGGACACGATGGCGATGCGCGACGTCCGTGTCGCGGCGGTCAGTGATCCTTACAGGCCGTCCAGACGACTTCCTGCCCTGCCGCACGGTCACCTAGTGTATGCAGTGGCGGACGATCCTGTAGCCATTATAATTACACGTCATCCGCCATTTGACGTATGCCCTGTTCACGTTTTTTCCGCATAGTATTTCGCACTAATATATTCAGCTTTATCGATTTTCTTTTTTTATTTTTCATGCCTTCCGCATCAACACTCTTCCCCCATACACCCGCATTGTCTGGGTTCCGGGTCACGAGGGCCTCGAGGGGAATGAAGCGGCACACGCCGCGGCCCGCAATTGCATCAACCGGGCTTCCCCACACGAAATTCGAGGCACCTCTCAAACAAGAATAGGAGCAGAAGAAACCGAAACAGTGCCCTTAACCCACCACGCCTTGCTGCAACACTATCGGCTTGAACGGAAGTTCTGCCCTCCCCCCCATCCCAAACTTTCAAGAGACGAAGGCACGGGCTACAGAGGACTTCAAAGCAACTCATTTATGCACGGCTTTCTATTGCATCACTTAAAACCAACGTCGTACGACTACATCTGCCCACACTGTAATGTGGCAGACACCCTAGCGCACCTTCTGCTGCAATGCAAAGGCAGCAACCCAGCCATACAAGCAGCAGTAACAGATGCAGACACAAACCTCCTTAGTGAAGCGTGGGAGGCTGAGATCTCGAAGCCGGATCTGGTCGACCAGCGCAGGCGGTCCAAGCCAGAGGGTTTCTGGAATAAGGGACCCTCCCACATTCACTTACTGGCCAGCTAATAAACGTTTTTCTCTCTCTCTCTTCCGTGTGAGCCCTCTTTCCTGTCTATCTAGGTATGAAATGAGGAATCTAACATTATAGGATGCTGGATATCGTGTAACTAAATGGCCGGAACGTGTGGTCTTAAAAAAATGGTCGGTGCGTCCTACTGCCGGATCAACGGAGGGGTCCTCCACCATAGTTGGCAATATCATAAAACCGTAAAGCAGGACGCCCACCACAGAAAATATTGTAGCTGACAAAGTAAGGCACAGAATAACCAAGTTTTGTTAAGAAACGTTAAAGAGAAATTGCGCCGTCCCTTCGAAATAAATCAGGTTTTAAGGACGACGCGGCCTATTAGAGACAAACATATGCGTGACACACGAAGTAATTTGTTAGGCTGATCTCAATTGTAGTATAATGCAGCGTAAAATAACACCCGATTTCTCGAAATGAGATTATTTTCTCGGACATACGAAAATTTCGTCGTCACCTACGTCTATACACGGACATTATGCTTGTCTGCGCGTGGAAGCGCCTGTGCCTGCTGTGTGGTATGAGCGACATAAAAGTAATTCCTTTCATGTTATTAGTTTCCATTCGCCAGCATGGTGAAGAGATAGATTTCAGGTTGAACGCTTTACACAAATGACGGAGGCCGACCGCCGCAATCCCGCATTGTTTATCAGTTGCAGGAGCACTAAGTGTCACGTAAACTTAAGGGCAAAATAACTGTCAGTAAATTCAATTAATACTATTGCAATGAGTTCATTGAACGTGCAGGCAGACAACGAACTGGTAAAGTATCTTTTTTTAGCAGTTCAGATCATTGCGGCAGCTGGCGGAGCAGGTCTGAACTACGTGGTTCCCTTTATGTGGCCTCTGAGATACACATCGGCAAACACAAAGTTAACACGAAGTTATCCAAAAAATACACCACTGCACACAAACGCCCACGTGCGAGTGCCACTGCCAGACACCTATGTCAAGGATTAGGGTCACCTGAAGTTTTTTTTTTCTTTTCTCCTGTATAGTAAACGAGGCTGCAACGAAAAGCGAAAAGTGGCTCCTCAGAGGCAGGTCTGAATGGCGCAAAGAAAGGTACTGTACTCAAGTATTCTTTCTTGCCAGTTTTTTGAGCAAAGGAGAAACACCCAAGAGCTGTGCCTGCGAACGCTTTCTTTGCACTTAGCGCATCACACACTAGGCGCACACCCCATCAGCGCCAAGAAACAAGGCTCACACGCACGAACGCTTTCAAGCGAAATCTCCCTGCATCGCGTTTCACGGACGAGATTCAGGACAAACACTCTTCCGCCGCACGACTATATGATGCTTACGCGGCTTTATGTTGATAAAACACTGAGCAAGCATCCTAGTGGCGTGTCTGTGTATTTCCAACACGAAACTACAGGCGAACACCAATAATCGGTCAGTAGCGTTCATGAAGTTTCGGGACCTAAATTTTAGCCTTCTGATCTGCCGGAAGCACGATTCACGCGTCTCAACTGCTTCAACAGTCAGCTAAATGGTGACCACACCAAGACTAAGAGTTCGGAAGAGTACGGGAAACGCACTTAGAGCATCTCCAATTTTCGAAGAGCGAGCAAATTGCGACCGCTTCACGTCCAAAAGTGCGAAAATGGGCGGGGGGAAAACACTCTTACCGTGTACGAACTCATCCAAGAACAAATGTCTACTGGCGACCACAGGACGTTCCTCGAATATATGAGGAACGCGCTCTGCGCTCCTTAGCTCTTCGAAGTAGGGGTATATCGCAATTACACCACATTCAACCACCCGCGTATTCATGAGAAAAACGCTTGACCCGTCCGAACTCTTCTAACAAGCAGCACACGGCGATAACACCACGTTCAGCCGCGCCCGAGTGTATGAGAAACGCGCTCAGCGTGTCATAGCTGTGCGAAGACCGACAACGAACTGCCTCACCCTTCACGTCGCGCAGAAAAGCAAGCGCGCGTCTTCTGAATTCTTCGAATACGAGCAGGCGACAATGCCACGTACTGTACAATAATCCACCAGTCTCCCGGATACGCGTTTGGATCGTCTGAGCGGCAAGTTCCTGCCATATCGGACCGCACACAATCAAACGGCCAAGAACATACCAGAAACGCGCCAGTCGCGTCTGCGCACGGCGAACAGCGAACGCCAACTGGCGAGCAGCCCACTCGACGCACCCGAGCCCAACGTTGCCCGAGCCAGTGGTTGAGAAAATTTGGAAGCGATCGTAGCGCCGTCTGCAATCCGCAGGCAATCGGACTTACAAAAGAAAATCTATATTTAATATTCAGCAGTTGCGATGATTGCAGTAGAAGTAATGGAATTTTACATTTCGTCTAAAACTGCGCGGTATAATAGTGGCAATTTGAGGCAGTTGAGCAAGTAAAAGTTCATTGCCCAAATGGTTTTGCTGGCTCCAGCGACTAGCGTCTGTTTGCCAGTCGCACCGAAGCGAACGACAAATAATGCAACATGGCTGCTCGCATTCGGCAGCCTCTCTAGCCTATCAACAGCGGGTGCGGGGCGCAGGTGGGGGGGGGGGGTTCTCAGAGGGTTCTAGAGAGCTTTCTAGAGAGTTTTCATTACCTGTGTTTTCTTGAACTTCACTTCGAGCTTTTTCTCCGTGTAGTGAGAGTTTTGTAGAGCGGTGTAGTTGCGTTATCACTGGAAGAGAACAGCAGACATTGATGATTCAGAAAAACATTTATTAAAGCAACATTTCCAAGGTACGAATATATATACAGGGTGAACGCAGATTTTTTAAATAAAAATTCTATCACAGTAAGGCACCTGTCGTTTTCAAACTCGAGCTGCACTTCGAGGCGGAAATACACTGCCGCATTTAAAGTGACATTGTTGCGACCATGGAGTAAGATAAGAGAGGAGCGCCGACTCCGCCGCCGCCCCACGCATTCACTCCCCAGGTAGCACAAAAGAGATAAAATCCGTCTTATTAGGGGATATATCGTCTAAACTGACTCCAGGCTAAATAGAAGTCAACTTGAGGACGAATTCTATCCAGACGGAATATCCTGCTGTAAGACAGACTTTTGAAAACCTTTACAAGCGTCTTCTTCTTTATCATTTGTGTTGTTCACAAATGTATTTCCTTAGCCGTCTGCAATACGGATAGAAGAAGCCACCTTAAGTAAGAACATAAGGTGAATCTAAAATCCCGCTTGAAGTTGGATTTTGTAAGACCGTTGTTCTTGCGCGATCGTTGTCAAATTGTGGCGGGAAATTTTGACGGGAGATACCTCCTTTTTTTTTTTTTACTTCTGGCGAAAAAAGCGCGCGAAAAGGCAGCCCCCAGTAGTTGGCGCGCACAGAAGAGCACTTCTGTCAGTGACGCTCTTGCGTTGATGTATCATGAAGACAGCTAGAAAGAAAAAGTGTTATGCTGACCTTTCAGACCGCCAGAAGCGCCGGAGAGTCCATGAAATGTTGTCAACTTCTGCAGGTATCGATGCCGACGATACCACCCAGGATGTCTCAAGGTATGTTGAAGTTAAGAGATTGTGCACATATGAGCAGTCGGAGGACAGTTGCTGCGAAAGTGACTTCGCCTGCACTGATGACGAAAGCGGAAGACGTACTGCTATCGCCGAATTACCAAATGAGCAGAATCAACTGGATAATGTAAACTTGTTTGTCTTGACCAGTGAACATACAAACGCGCATAGGATAAGCAATATTTGCTCAAGAGAAAATACGGACCGAAACAACTCTCCGCTGAGAGCTGAGATAGAAAATTCCAGTTCTTTGTCCGATGACACGTCCTACGCAGAAAGCCAAGCAGGAGCTCATATTGGGCGTAACTGCGTGGAGTTTCAAGCATGGCTTGAAGCATGGGTCACAACTCACCGCATTCCTCACGTCGCAGTTTCTCAGCTTCTACGAAAACTTAACAGCACATTCGACACGGATCTGCCAATCGATGCCAGGACGTTGTTGGGCACTCCCAGATTCACTTCGACGCGATCCGTTCCTCCTGGGGAATATGCGCATTTTTCTTTGGAGAAACATTTGGAGCGTGTGATCCTAAACTCAAATGAAGCAGTTCAGTCGACAACACTGCATTTATTTTCTACATAGACGGTGTAAGATTGGGAAACAGCACCGCTGACCAATTTTGGCCGATTATTGGAAGATGTGAGGAGCTCAGTCCTCAATTAATGTTCGTAATTGGTTGTTATCAAGGCAAAGGAAAGCCGCATTCGGTGGACGATTTCTTATCCGAGTTCGTAGAGGAGCTCAGCTTGCTTTTACAAAGGGGCATCACTGTGCAAGGTAGCCATTATGATGTCTCCTGCAAAGCTTTCATTGTGATGCTCCTGCGAGGGCATTTCTCTTGGGTACAAAGTATCATGGCGGTTACTACGGCTGCACCAAATGCAAACAGAAAGGCCATTATTGCAGAGGCAAAGTAGTGTTTCCAGAAACAAATGCTCCCCTCCGTTCGGACTTGGACTTCGCTGAGAAGTCATGTCCAGAGCACCACGTCAGCAACACGCCATTATCAGCCCTGCCTTTTGGCCTCGTATCAGGATTTCCGTACGAATACATGCACTTGGTCTGCTTAGGAGTACAAAAGAAACTAATTCAGCTATGGAAAGGCGAAAGGCGGTCGACCTTCAGGCTTCGCCATGACCAAATATCGGAACTTTCAACAAAGCTAACATCAGTTGGCTCGTACGTGTGCCGCGAGTTCGCACGCAGACCACAGTCACTCCAAGATCTTGGCGCTTGGAAGGCGACCGAGTACCGCCAGTTTCTTCTCTATAGTGGTCCGGCACTTCTGCAAGGCTACCTAGACAGAAAAAGGTACGAACACTTTTTGGTGCTTCATGTTGCCATCACCATTCTCGCGCATCCACAGCTGTGCTCCGAACTAAATGACTATGCACGAAGGCTGCTGACATTTTTTGTTCATACTTCCATCGACATCTACGGCATTGAGAATGTCACGTACAACGTACACGGCCTTGTGCACCTGGCTGATGACGTCCGTTTGTTTGGCCCTCTAGACGCTTTCAGTGCATTTGCAGCAGAGAGCTTTATGGGAAAGTTGAAGGCTCTTGTTCGCCCGGGTAGGCTGCAGTTGCAGCAGCTGCACAGGCGCCTGTACGAAGCAAGACAAGCTGCAGACGACAATGCCTCGTGTCCTGACACCCCACAGGAAAATCAGCGCTTGCGCTCAGAGCATAGGGGAGTTTGCCTGCCCGAAAACTGTTGTGGACCGCAGTACTGCGTGGCACGTGTGAATGGTACGTTTCTGAAAGCAGATATTGCCAACAGTTGCTGTCTGCTCAAAGATGGCAATGTCATCGTAGCAGAAAGCTTTGCATTTGACAGTGAGAACATGCCAGTAGTGGTCGGCCGCAGCTATGCACGAAGAAAACCACTATATAACTATCCAATCTGCTCATTATTTCTAGATGTTCAGAAAGTTTCAGTGCTGTCGCAGAACCTTCGCTCATGGAAGTTGGACGACATAAAAACGAAATGTTTTCGAGTCCCTACTGGTCATGATGAATTTGCGGTCTTTCCCCTTATTCATGCCGCAGTGATGTAATGCGGCAGTGCTAACAATAACGATGGGGCACACCTCGACAACAATCAGTCCGCAATTAAGTAACTAAAGTGAACAAGTTGCCTAGCAATCTGCGATGATGATCGATGTGAAATGCAAGACAAAAGTTATGCGTTTACAAAGGTTTTAGGTCACTTCAAGATTTTTGAATTCCCGTGACTTGTCTAATCACGTTTATGCACACTTTCATTTAGTCGAACTTTGTGGGACAATCAACAATAAGGTTGTGTCAACAGTTACTGTTTGTGGTGAATCAGCAGCGATCGACCTGTGGCAATCATCATTTTTGTTTTCTACGTACGTCTTCAAGATCTTCTCATGCTCGATGTTTATTTGTTTGCAAAGGATCATGGTTGCGCCAGCGTGCCCAAGGTAAGCAAAATTTTTCTCTTCAGTACACGGGGCCAGAGATATATATATATATATATATATATATATATATATATATATATATATATATATAATGTGTGTGTGTGTGTGTGTGAGGAGCTTTTTTTCCAAAATGGGCCAAATGCAAAACCGAAACTAGCTAAATGAGGCTGTGTTGGCACATAGATACTTTCAACTTTGCTCTAAAACAGTTATAACAAATTACTACTTATTATTATTAATTTATTAGGAATGCTTTTAAAGGAAAGTTTAAAGTATGTATGGGTCAATAGAGCCTTGAGCTAGTTTCAGTTTTAGATCTGGCACACTTAAAAAAAAAAGCCTCCTCATATATAAATAGGGAAAGTGTGTGAAACAAAACTGTGCATCTCTTTCCGCGTGGTGCGTGCAAGTCTGTACCATTTATTTCATTATGAACCAACTTACTCAGACGGAAGCTTTTGCGTACACGGGAGAAAAAGAAAAGAAAAAGGTGCAGCAGCGTTTCTTCTGAGATAAAACCGCTATGTTAAATAAAAAAAAACATTTCAATTCTCTTTTATCCCAACGATGGCTAGCACGGCCTAAAGCCCGTTCACCATGCGGAGTCATATTCGATCACCAGTCTTGGGTCACTGGGAAAATGCGACCACATGATGCCTAAACGTACGAGTCTCCGTACCACCACTCAGGCACACAGGAACTCTCTAGTGCACTTCAGTATGAAACGTTTACCACCAACAAAGGTGACATACGAGAGCCACGGTTGCTGGATCCAGCGGCCGTGCCTGAGTAGAGTTACTGTAGCATATACAGTGACTCTATGCCTGAGTAGCTTGCAGCGCTGTAATTTCTGCAGCGGTCGGCTGACAAAACTCCGGAGTGCAGCGCGCGCATGCGCTAGCTGACTATTGTCCAGGGTTACCAGATTGGGCTATTAATAGCCAAATTGGGCTACTTTTTGTTCGAGTTGGCGTCAAATTTTTGTCTTTGGCTATGTGGCTATATTTGGGCTACATTGCTATCGACTAGGCAAGAATTCCAAAAAGCTACAAAATGTAGATAATTTAGTATCGGGGACCCCATAGAGTTAATATTAACTCTATGGGGGACCCCTAACGGCTTACGCACGTGCGCTTTTGCGTTCGTTTCTACCTCCAGCTTTACAAGTGCCGGGGACCCCCAGCAGCTGCACCCACGTGCGTACGCGAGCGTCTGGGGGTTCCCGAAGTCAACGAAGGCCCCTTGGCCGCCACCATAAGCCCCTTTGGGCTGTTGTTAACATGCGTGACCCCCCAGAAATGCAGTACCACTCGTCAGCTTTTGTACTCCCATGCAGAAGCCAAGAAAGGTGGTGATCGTTCTCTCTGTTAAAAAGCTCTCTACAAAGAACGCCAAGGCTTACATGCGCATGCCGCTAATAGGTCCCGCCATCAAAACATTCCAGTGTGTTGAACGATCCCTGCACCTGGAGACGTAGCCCAAGAAAGGGCTTCACGTGTCGTCAGTTTGAAACCGTGTTGATGGCTCACGTTTTCTCTAGACTTTCGTGACTTCTACTATCGTAAAATGCTGAGCAAACACCCCCCCCCCTCCCTTGCCCCCGCCACACATTGAAAGATAATAAAAAGAGATGTGGAGGGGGCCCTCTTGCTCAGTCCCAGACCAAAATCCAAGATAGCTGCGGAAGTGCCTCTAAGTAGAATGCACACTTGTGTTTCTTATGAAATGCTTTGTTGAATACGCGTGCATTGACAGTTTTTACTGAATCGGAGGGTGTCCGTCTGACATTTCACGTGTTATGACAAGAGTGGAAAGACGTTCTTCAAGTACCCCAACAATTTTCGACACCCTGGAATGCGACCCCATTTGTATGTTGTAAGCGGCAATAAACTTTTTTCTAGATTTTGCAGCCATCGCTCAATTATTGTGCATTGAATAGCAAAAAAAAATATTACGCAATACAACGGATTCACGCATACATTTGCTGATTTTGGCTATTTTTGGGATACTTGAAATTTTCGCGTTGGGCTATGTTTGGGCTACCTCGAAGTCCGATTTGGCGGTTTGAAGCTCGCACCATCTGGTAACCCTGCTATTGTCTTGCTCAGTCTTGCTGCTGTCACCGCTGCCGCTTGTATTGAGAACTCTGTTTTTTGTGTCGATGACGGCGTAGTTGCATCGCGGTGAGTATTTGAAATTGTATTTCTCCGCTGCAATGTTCACTTGTCCAAGTCGGCTGTTGTATTTGTGGAGGATGTTTCCGTGAATCGGCAGGCTTTCTTCGTCTTCTCACTCGCGTGGGTAGTCGCCGCTAAACTTTCCTGCGTCCTCGTCAAGCCGCTTAGTTTTTGGCGGGATACTCCGCGATTTTGAAGCGATGCACCGGCATTTCGTTTTATTTGCGTGTTTGCTTTTTCTCACTGTAACTTTTAATGTTTTTATGTAAAGATCTCTTGAAATTGCCACGGCTAAAAACGCCCGCATTGTTAGTTTGTGTCTCGTGTTCTTGCGCCGTTTTTAACCATGAACCCACACCAACTTGCCCAACTATCACTTGTACTGAAATTGCCATGTTGTAACGTTCCTTTCGAATAGAGTATACATTTTCTGGAAATGTTCCTGTCGCAGCTCCGTGTTTCTCTCACCACGCGGCAGCTTTTACTGTTATTCTAGTACATTGTGCTGAAGTTGCAGCAGCTTGTTGGTGTGGGCGTTATTTGACATGTCAACTTGCTGAGACGAGTGATTTGCTTGTGTAGACTAATTGAGTAAGTGCTAGCGCTAGCTAACATGCTGAGCTTGTTGGTGCCTTGAGCCGTGTCAGCGGCGATTGTAATATAGCCATAGGCGTGAGCACGGTGGGGGGGGGGGGGGAGGGGGCGCAAAACTAGCCCCGTACATTGACATGATTCGCAACTTCCAGGTACCGTGGCGCCGCCGAGCGGTGGCCGCCGGAAGCTCTGTTGAGATTATTGAAATGTTGGACCCGCTTGAGTCGGCGAATGTTGCCACTTGTTTTGTCTCGTTTGGGGTCGTTTTGCGACGGTGTGCACGGTCTCGATACGTGACACTTTCGGTTCCTCACTGTGAACGGAAAATAAAGAAAAAGGCAACTGATTTTACTGCGGGCCTCGGTGCTCACAGCGTACAGCGGGAGGCAAAGCAAAATCTTCCCCTTCAGATTAGCACCTCGAAAAGCCGTGAGTGGTTAAGCGGGTGAAGCTTCGCAAGCAAATAACTAAGGCCCATGAATGTACGCAGAATCCCATTTTGTGTCCGAGTATATACCTACTACTACTACCTCATATCAACTTTCTCGCGCTTCGTTCCTCCGCTCGACACAGTCGCTGTGCAGACAGTACCAGAACTGATAAGGAATGCGTTCCGCCTCTAGAATATAATGAAAAGTCCGCTTTCAAAGCGTCCATTGCACCATTCCACGTCTGAAGTGGCTGTGAAGTGCCTCCGTGACCTTCACATCTCCAGCTCTTTTTGTTCTGTATTGCTTGCTGATGGCGCTGTTTTTTCGTCCCTGTCCCGTACGATGTTACTTATTGCACTTCTCATAAACACCGAAAGCGTAGGATGATAACAGAAACGTCCCTTACTTAAACGTGAAAATTGCGTCTCGCGCCGGTTTCATTCGCTGCTTGTCGACCCATTGTGGCATTCCGCTGGTTTTTTTTCTCTTTTTTACCAAGAAAGCGCAATAAAATCGTATTTCCGATAATCGCACATGCCTCAAGTGGTTCTTGTGCTTCGGTCTCGAAGGGCAACACATTTTTTTTTTTCGTTTACTTACATTACTTCGTGCTTTGAAGGGAGCTGAGCTAGCTACGCGGCAGAATGCAATGCAAGCAAAAATGAGATAAAGCATGTCTCCGAGAATGTCTCTGATATTACTGAGACATCTTTACTGAGTCTCCTACTACCATATCGTGCTAACAACACAGCGGGGGTTGCAACGCGCGATTAAGCGCTGCAAGCAACGCGACTAGTGTGTTTGCTTTATTTACAATTATGTGCATATTTATCTTCCTAATGAGGTTCCAATCACGTACCAGACATTTGTTTACTTATTATAATATGTCACCGCAACCATGCTTTCACTAAAACATAAATCGGAGTGCAGCCGAAGCGCAACGAACTGAACTCTTCGCCAAACATGTACGTTCCTAAATCGTCCGCAGCGGGCCGATAATCTCAACGACCGCCATGTTGGATGTACAGTCGCGCCACCTATAGGCCGTGAAAGTTGCGAATAGTGAGGGGGCGCCGTGCCGAACCTTCGCCCCCCCCCCTCCCCCCCCCCTCTGAAGGGGAACCCTGCGCACGCTTATGAATAGAGCTCCGCGTTTTCTTAATAATAATAAAAAAAATCCGCCGTCAAACCCCCGCCGGTAAAGTTTTGGCCTATTCAGATTTATTCAATAAACTCCTATTTTCGAAATGGCATTTTCAAAGCTGAGAATTGCCAATCTTTTGAAAGGAGCACACCTCTATGAGTGGCAGTAACCTCGTAAAGTATGCTTGTGTCTATTACAACAAGTTTTGTATTTGTGCTTGTGTGTATACGTGTTTTTGCGATCAAGCCTTCCATACATCTAAAATACATTTTCTGGGTTCACACAAAATTGTGGTCGCATCTCATATCATATAAGATTTTCGAGTATTTAGAATAATGATAAATAAAAAAATAGGCTGTGAACATGCTGCTGCCATTTTGTGGTCACATCTCATTTCATATAAGATTTCTGAGTATTGAGAATAATAATAAATAAAAAATAGGCCGTGGACATGCTGCTGCCGTTGGCAACAACATATTCTTGTAAGAAGGCATTCTCAACTTTAGCCAATCTGAGAAGTACGTGGAGGAATCGACTGAATCACTGCAGCTGACATGCGGCTTACCATGAGTGTGACTGAGCCTCTCATAGCTTTGTTGGCACAAGAAAAACGAGTTCAACCTCATTTCAAAGAACAAGTTTATATATATCTGTTTTTGAATTTCTTGCACGTGAATGTGGCATGAACAGACAGAAAAATGATTGCATGAAAATGTGAATGGGGGAAGGGGGAGTTCCTTGGTGCTTGGCAGGGCTCCCTGAGACCAACGTGCTTGAGAGAACCCGTAGTATACATCATGAACAATCTGTACTCAGCGTAACTTGAAAAATATCTGTGCTACGTCTACTCTTCTAGTCAACGAAGGTTTGACATTTGTTGGCATTTTTGAATAGTAGTATGTTTGCATGCATCATAAAAATTTTATAGGAACCACATTATCAACCGTCATGAAACAACAGGTTGCAGAGTATTCACAGATTGAAATGCGATAGCTTGAGTGGTGTAAACATGATGCATTGATGCTGGTGGAAGAAAGGTGCAGTTTTGTGCTGTACAGTAAAGGTACGAGTATTTTTGTGGTAGAATTACTGTTTAATTGCCATCATCAATGAGCCAGTACCTGTCATATTCATGATGTTAGCAGCACACCTATTATATTTCCTCACCACACATTGCTTTAAACATATTTAAGTGCTCTGTAGAACTGTTTTCCACGTTGGACAGGACTAATTCTTTACCAAATGTGCTAAGACCTTCTTGCTATACCACAGTGCAACACCTTCAATGAACAGACATGGATGTCACAGCGTGTACTGGCATCTAGGCACTTCCACTATTTGCGTTTCATTGTTCAGCTGCATCAACGTCTGTGGTGAATGCCTGAGCAGCCGGCCTTGCTCTGTGGGGCGACATCTGCAGCAGTTGCAGGCTCTGACATGGTGTGCCCATGAGCATGTGCAGCCTAGTAGGCATGCCAACCTTCTTAGCACATTTTGTATGGTGAATGTGTTGCGTTGCAATGGTTGAATTAGAATGCCGATTGGTACGGGTTCAGGCATCCCCTGTAATTATAAGCGTGCGCAGGGTTCCCTCTTTGGGGGGTTTGTTGCAGTGCCCCCCTCCCAATCACGTCAATGTATAGGGCTGACTTTGCATCACCCTGTCGCCCCCCTCCTCCTTCCGTATGTGTCAATGTATGGGGCTGGCCCCCTCTCCCCCCTGCCTGCCCCTCCCCCTGTTGCACCCACCTATGCTTGTAGTGGCTTTTCAAAATAAATAAGCAGTCTCACATGCCTTTGCCATGCTGAAAGCTTGTTTTTTTGTTTTTTGTTATTGCAGTGATATAACTGCATCTCTTGCTCAACCAGTATGAGTGAATTTGCGTTGAGAGCCACCACTTCTAAGCAGCAGCAAGAAACACCTCTGCTAAACATGGCAAGTAATAATGTACTGCAGAAAAATTGCTATAATGATTACTAAATTGTTGGACATTTGGCTGATGTTCACCTTGTGTTGTAGTGCACAGCTCAGTCATAGGGTGCAATCTCTGCAATGGCTGGTAAACTGCATTAAAGGTAAAATGCATAAAAGTCGCGCTTGTAATATATAAGCTATACCCCATTTGATATAGCATGGTGTTACAGGCTAGGACCTATGAAATTAAGTAGTGTGCGGGAAAAAACAAACAAGTAAGATAGTCCACACATGTCATCGCTGAGCGGTACAAGGCATGCATTCAGGGAATGCGGGCCATGACAGCTATGTCATGCCTCAAGATCGCTCTGAATCTTGCCAAAGCGTGAAGCTTAAAAGCTGACCAGTGCTGGGGATCCCCAGCCCCTCATTTCTGTCGCACAGAGCCTGCTCAAAAGCATGAGCCATTGTTTGCAGTGTTGTGAAGCCAGTGCACCACCCAGGCAGAAGGTAGCTGAGAAACCTTATGTGCACAAGCTTTCGCACAATTTGAAAAAGTTGTATTCTCAGTGCCAAACAGGCTGTTTAAGTTCTGCAAAATGACTGACCCGGAGGCAAAGATGCTGCAGGTCGGTTAGCACAAAGCACAGGCATTCCTTTGCTGACAGCACAGAAGGGATGATTTAGGAAGTTCCTATAAGTGCGAGAAAGTGTATGTTGGCCATACTGGGAGTACTGGGAGATGCATTAAGGGTGAGCTAAGGGAACATTCAAACAATTAAACTAATGTGCGTGATGGAAAGGATTTCGAACGTTTCTTAACTAGTCATTGTATAACTTGCCAAGATTGCAATCCCGACTTAATGTTTAAGCAAAGCAAAACATGGATCAGCCGTGAAATTATTGAAGCAGAATGCACTACCTATATGGGGGAGGGTTGTGTAAGCGTGGATTTCCTTTGACTTGCTGATAATGAGATGGCATATCTATGCATGTGCAGTGGATGTCGTCTGTGTCAGACAGTATAAATATACCAGCAATTTTCCAGTATAGGTTGTTGAAAGTTCAGCACTCGTCATCGTCGCTTGTGTTCCTTCCGTTAGTTGTCTGTTGTCGTTTGTTAGCTCTCATTATTATTATGCCGAACAAAGAAAGCGAACCCTTAAATTTACACTTTCCTCCCATCAGTTATATATTTGTGCACTGTGTAGTGTGTCAGGATTATGTACCAACAAGCCCAACTTGCCAACTACATGGGCCCTGGTTTGAATGGCAGACTCTCTCTTAGTGTTCATAAAAATTAATGAGTGCTATTTTCTTGTGGTTGCTTGCATTACAGTCAGCTTACCAATATCACTCTAAATGTAAATGATGAATTAGTACGTTAGGAAAAAATTTGTTAGCACTCTGAAGAGTCAGAATTTTTTTTCAGCATATATGTGGTGTATCTTAAGATGAACATCATGTAGTGTGAAGCTATCGTGCTTTACAAAATGCAAGATTGCTAGAGTCATTTTGTGAGGTATTTTCACACTTCGTTACTTGTACTTTGTGGCAGTGCGAATAGACACTCCAGTTCAGCAGCCACAATATCGAGAACTATGTGGACTGTCATCTTCAGGGAGCGTGCCCCAGTCGCCTCGTAGATGTCAACAATGAGTGGCTTGCACTGCCTTGAAAAACTTTACAAACTTACAGTAGATACAGTAAAAGCTCGTTAATTCGACTCTCGTTAATTCGGAAAATCGGTTAATTCGGACACGTCATCTGGTCCCTGTAAATATATGCATCACTCTGAGACTGGGCGCTCGTTATTTCGGACAGATTTGACCGCAAATCGGATAATTCGGCGACTTTCGGGCCGCTGGCGAGGCTCGAAAACGAAAAAAGAACTATTCGGAACAAAGTGAAGCTCAAACGCAGCATCGCCATGGACATCATTATCGGCTTGGCTTGACTTGAGACTGATTGAACGCCTTTTCTTCGCGCGTGATAGCGTGTGGGTTTGGCGCGGTGTCATTTTTGTTGCTTTGCCGGCTTTGCTCCCGTTGGTGTGCTGCATCGTTGAACGCCGTTTTATCGAGGAACAATTCAGTACGGCTCCTTTAGCTTGATCGTTGCTGGTGCTTTTGTGCTGACTTCTCGTGTGAACACACTCTCCGCCGATGGCAACGCCGGCGAAGCGGCCCAAGTACGAGGCCAAGGACTTCACCACCAAAGTAGAAATTTGGCGTGCCCTAAAAAATGGGCTCTCCCGGCAAGAAGAAAGCTCCTGTGCCATTGACGTCGGCAAACGATACGACGTGAGTCTCCTGAGCGCAGTTAGCATTCTTGCGTATGTGTGGCAGAGCACGCCTTGCGCACGCCATTGCCAACTGTTTCAGGAACAGTGGCTTTGTTTGTACCCGACTCCAGCGATGCCGCAGTGGCCGAAGTGTCGCCGAACGACGGTGCCGATGACTGGCAGGATTTCGGAAGTGTTATGCCTGATGCAGTGACACTCGACGATTATATCGGCATTGATGGCGTTGCCACTGCCGGCTCTCTGACTGATGAGCAAATCGTCAGGAAGTGATGCATGGCGACGAATCCGAGAACGAAGAGCCTGAAGGGAGCAGCCACACTATGAGCCACACAGGCCCCCTCGTACTGTGAAGGAAGCCGTGGAGGCCCTCGTCGTCCTTAAAGAATTTTGCTTTGGCACTGCAGACAGCATGCTAGCTGCTGAGCACCTTGAAGGGCTCAGAAAAATTGTGTCCCGCGCGAATTTCTGCTCGAAAACAGAGGCGCATCCGCGATTACCTGTAAAGTAAGGTATGTTGAAAAAGCTCTTGCATTTAGTGTGTTTATTTCGACCATTCGATAATTCGGACATTCGGTTAATTCGGACATTTTTTCCGGTCCCTAGAAATCCGAATTAACGAGCTTTTACTGTATCGTCAAATACATGCGACGAGGTGATGCAAGTTCCAGCTGAAGTGGGAGACACTATCTTCTTTTAGTTGGATGTTCGGATCATGCAAAATCTGCTGTAAACAAAGAGGAATCTTGGAAGTACTATGGTGCTTGTGATGCTGAAGTTTAAGCATGCTTAAGTCTTGCCTGTTAAAAAAAAGCAACGAAATACCTATCTATTGGTGTTCACAGTATATTCTATTGCATTTGAGCAGCATTGTGCGCATTTGTCGCATGTATAGCACCGTATTATGCTCCCAAGTTCTGGCATTATTGCGCGCTATCTATGAAATGAAATGTAGACGAAGCTTGTTAATCTGTTTAGTCCAGATGAACTACTAGAATTTAAAAAAGCAGTTGTAAATGCACAGCTCGCCCAGTCAGCATGGTAATTGAATTAGTTATCATTTAGGCATCTATGTGGTGACTGCCTTTCTTATTTTGTTTTTAGGTTTCACAATAGTCCGCTTCGCCGAAACTAATGATGTGGAAGCAGTCCCTTCGTCATGGGTGTGCGGCCATACGTGCTTGTGGCCAGTGGCCTACACCCCTGCCCGCCTCACAAAGGCTATATCGCATTGTGAACTCCCTAGTGCCTCATTTTCGAAAGCACCGGGTGGTCGTCATAGCTACAGCAAGTAAGCTTTTTTCTGAGGTCATCAGCACTTCTGTAAATCATTAATGTGCAGCGCTCACAAAATAAGACTCCAAATGTCTGGCCACTAGTACATGTCATGCCACTGGTGGGTGCATGTTGACACGCAAATGATTGCATTGTGGTACGTAGCAAGAAAGAGCATTTTCAGGGCTTGAATAAATGTGGTGCCAGCAGGCGAAGCTTTCGAGCACTTTTGTATCCCAACTGAAACAGGTTTGATAAAGATCTGCAAACTTCATTCATCATCTTGTACTTCTTTAAAGTGGCACTAAAAAGCAAGAAGATTTTTCTCATATTCGTAGATTACTTTTTTGCAATATCAAATGCACCACTTTTGTCACAACAAGAAGTTTTGTAACTCAGAAAACATATAAACAGAAAGTTCAAAAGGGATTTCACCACTCTTCGCACACCAATCGCCATTATGTGACAGATTTTTATACCATAGTCCCTGTGTGGGTCTGCACATCTCTTTGTCGACAAAAAAATGAATTTTGTAGTATTTATGCGAGCTTGAAGTTTTATGTTAGTCTTGCCATCCATGACATCTCAGAGGTGCAAGCTTCAGTACGAAACTCTAAAGTTGAAGTAACTTTTATTTCCCAGTGTAGTATGTTGGTAAAATTTACGGCAGTATATTTCTGAAAACGTATTTCATCAGTCTAAGCCTATTCAGACTTTTCCTTTAGTGTCCCTTTGCACAATTGTGATGTTCATTCTATAGATGCACGCATATATTGGCATGCTTGGTCATTCATTACTTTGGCTGCTGCGGGAGGTCGTGACATGTCTGCGCATGCTATCTATTGCATTGAAAAGCCGCGTATTCTCAGGAAAAAAGAAAAAGAGGGAAAGTGCTCAAGGTCACGAGGCATGCGTGTACAGATTTTCTTTTTCATCCCTCCCTGGTGAGCTTCCAGCACTTTCGTCAGGAGGAGAGAAAAGAGAATGCAATTGCAATGTGTGACAAAGTTTTGCAACTCGGCTCGTATGGGACGGATTCTGAAAATTATTGCAGCGGTGAATTCATGAGGTAATAAGTTTCTCGATTGAATCCATTTCATGACTACTTGAAAAAAGTGTTCCACGGCACCTTTAAACTATGGACAAGGTCACTGGGTACCAGAAAAAGTAATTCTGCTCCAAAGGCATGTTCACCTTTGCACAATGCAATGGCATGCTTCTATAGGAGCCCAAGGGAGGCATGGCTTGTACTAGTGGCCATGCACTGGTATGGTATCATTGCGTTGCAGTCCGTGAGTACTGCTGAGTGCTCATTAATGATGGTCGTACTCAACCTCCATGGTGTCCACTGTCTTTTTGTGGCACTCGTGAGTGATATGGGCATCAGTCATCATTGCAGTACATAGTTCAGCATGTCACATCCACGCATCATGCAGCGCTTTGCAGTCGCACGTAGAAACGCCAGCAGCCATGCACTCAGTATATTGCCTATCAATTGTTGACCCATCTGCATGTTTTTGAACATTACATTGTGCGACTAAAGCTGTGGCTTCTGTGCTGTATCTTTGTTTACAAGGGCAGCAAGTTTACAGAAGCATGTTCACTCACTACCCAGCAACAGTCTTGAACAGTTTTGGCAAGCCCATTTGTGGCATTGGGAAACATTGCATCTTCAGGCATGCACTAAACTTTTATGCAGCATGTAAAGACCAGCATAAGCAAGTGAGGCATAAGATGAGCGGCTGCTGCTCACATCAGTTTTATGGAAATCTGTCACAAGAAGTCATTAACTACTATACTCTGTGCTTAAATTGACACTATTTTATGCTACTTTAGTGTATACAACAGTAGGTGTGCATGTCGGACTAGCTCAACAGTGTCGCAGCAAAACATGCCTTGCAACTTCATGTGCAGGTACATACCTGCATGCAAGAGCAAAGGCACGGGAGGCAGAAGATACGGACAACGTGCCTGCTACAGATACTGAAATGGGCAGAGGCAAACGTCGCCGCCGAAATGGCCATGAAATGCCAGACGAACCAGATCTAAGGTTGCTATCATTTCAGTGATGTGCATATGAGTATGCAGGTATTAAATATAATGAATTGCAAGATGCGAAATCAAAGCCTCTTTGCATAAAGATTTACAGGGAATATCCTGGATATGTAAAAAACTATGCTAGTTGCGAGAGGGCTCTTAAAGGTAGGGACATGTTAAAATGTAGCAAATCTCTATGGCAAACTCTCTCCTAGGTGTTGCATTTTGTTATAAGTATTCCCTACGCTGTGAAAGACAGTGTATGAGTGAGCTTGTCTTTCCAATTCGACAAGTTTCTCAAGCTGGTGATTTTGTTCATAATTTTGTCCATGTTAAGTTCAATTTTCCTTAACAGGAAGATTTTGTCCAGCTATCGTTGAGTTTTTGTGGCTAGCAGGCATGAAATAAATCTGCTTGTCCAATATATAAAAATTTAGTTGTGTGCAGTTACATGTTAATGGTGCTGCGGTTTCTAGCTAATGAACCTCTTGCATTTCACCTTCATTGAAATAAGACTTTCACTGTGGAAACCGAATTCATGTCTCTTGCAAGGTGTATGATGTTTAGGTTTGTGCAGACCTGTTTGAGAAACACATGTAACGTAACATACAAAATAATTAGGTCGGATATATGTGCTTGATCAAGGAGAATTAGGTTACCTAGCTTGTACTTTTGGGAATAACTTGCCACTTTTTTGGAGAGATTACGTGGGAAACTAGTGTTAGTCCTCATTAAATTAGATTTTATAAATGGGGTAATAAAAACCTATTATTACACAAAAGCAGCCTCGTAAAAGTCCCATGTGTATGTGCTGCATTTGCCCATATAGGAGCTCCCCATCTCCATCCAGCAGCACGGAGTTGGAACCAGGCCTTCATGCAAGTGCACTTGGGACACCACCACGTTTCGTCAGCGATGATAGGTAGGGTAGTTGTTTTAGAAATCGTTAATTGTGGTAATTTAAAGGCGCATGAATACCCCATTCTGGCCTAATGAGTTCTATATTTGCAGCCTAATGCCCATTAAAGGCCTAATTATAGTTGGACATGTTCAACGCATCAGGTCGTGTGAGCAGAGGTTGGATACGCTTGGTATATGTAGCTAGCGACGGCGGCCAATTCCTCACTTTAGAGACCAGCGCGCTCACCATGCCGCAGCGAGCAGCTTCGGAGTGGCGCATGCGCACTGTCTTCATTTAACATGTCTGCGGCTCCGCGTTTTTCGGTTGAAACATACACCATTTTCTCTTTCTTTGCTGCTCAACCAATGCCTTGGTTGATAAGCGTGCATTTTCTCGCTCTGTGCACTGTTTGGCTTAACATCGGAAGCATCTTTCCTTACAAGCATTGCTTTAAATGCTCTAGGACCCAGAAAATAGCAACAGAGATTGCATTGGAAACAAAAGCGAAACATCTATGTACATACGAGAGTGCATTCCGAAGGCTTCCCAGGCGTTTCTTTTTCTCTCCTAGTCGCAGCAGTTCGCACTGTTGCTGGTCTACACGCACATGTCATCTGTAATTCCTTCGAGTTGACACAGAATAATTGTGGTCGTTAATCAGCGTTGAGTAAACCACAGCCGCACTTTTCAAACGCGCCCCATGCACTGCCATTTTGCCACTGCCGCACTCGGTGCATTGTGGTCTAATGTCAGCGCGTGAAATAGGAACACGCTTTATCTCTGCGGCGGCAGCGACAAGCACGCCAAACTCTGCCGGGAGCGGCTACACTGTGACGCCACACTATATGTTCTTTACTTTTCGCCCGCGTAGCTTAACCATGTCGCATGTACGCGCTACGCTGGACTATATCTAGCCCTTAAACAAATCCTTAAACGCTGTACTGATAATTTTTCACTTTTTACAAGCTGTAAGTACTTCCTGCATGCCGTGTGGATATATAATTGAGGCTTATGCATGTTTCTCTAGGGAATTCTGAACACACCGTTGCGGTTGGAAATTCATTCTTGGAAGCTGAGCATTGTAGCTCATGCACTGTTTTCCATAACTAGGAATAGTACAACTTTTCACACTGTTTTTGGCATAATGCTTCCTCAAAGACATTTCTCACTGCATCACAGTAGTCAATAATTGGACAAATCCCGAGTTTGTTGTAATGGTGATTGATTGTATATTTATCCCAAATACATTTGCAAGATTTAGAAGCTCTGAAACCTTTATTCAGATATGATCATGGTGGCCGCCAGCCTGCATCACATATGTGCGCATTACCATTTTCTTGGCAGTGTCTGGTATGTCATTTTTATTCTAGTTGAGCACATTCAATAGGCAGCCACTATGCTGGAGATCAAATGCGGTTAATTGATCCACGGATGTGTGTTATGTTTTTTTTTCACCATGAACAAGGCTTCTAAAATAGTAATCTTTTCAGCCCCCAGAGCCCACAGATCACACCTGTACCTCTTCTTGAAGCAGAGTAAGTGTTTTTAGTTGCTGAGTTCTTCATATCTAAAGTAGTCATTGTGCCTGCATTGTTACTGATTGATGACATGTTTGCGAAATCTAGAAGCTCTAAAAACTTTTTCGGATGTGAACAGGGAGGCTGCCAGTCTGTATTAATGTATGTGCTCATCACCATTTTCTTAGCAGTGTCTGGTGTTTCATTTTTGTTCTAATTAAGCATACTTCAACAGGCGCTTGCAATCCTGGGAAGCGAATGCACAAATTGGTCCACCATTAATATAAGTGTTTCTTTTTTTTTTACCAAAGACAAGGCTTCTAAAACAGACACTTTGCAGGCACCAGAGCCAACAGAGCTCACCTGTACCTCCCGTTCAAGCAGAGTAAGTGTATTAAGTTGCTTATTGTGCATGCACTGTGTATTGATCGCAGACCTGCTTGCAAGACTTAGAAGTTCTAAAACCTTTTTTCAGATATGAGCACGGAGATCGCCAGCCGGCATTCATGTAAGTGCTAGTTGCAGTTTTTTTTTTTTTGCATCGTCTAGTATACCATTATTGTTCTAATTAAGCACATTTCAACAGGGAACCACATGCACGTCATGGATCGAGTCTGCAAATTGACGCGCCGCAAATGTGAGTTATGTTTTTTTTTTCTTTTTCGAACCTAAGAGCAGGTTTCTAACACAGTGATACTTTGCAGGCATCAGAGCCAAGAAAGCATGCGAGTACCTCTTGTTCAAGCTAGGTAGGTGTTCTAAGTTGTTCAATTCCTCAAAACCAATTTCAGTAATATCATTGTGCCTGCACTGTGTATTGATCGCAGACCTGCTTGCAAGACTTAGAAGTTCTAAAACCTTTTTTCAGATATGAGCACGGAGATCACCAGCCGGCATTCATGTAAGTGCTAGTTGCCGTTTTTTTGCATCGTCTAGCATACCATTATTGTTCTAATTAAGCACATTTCAACAGGGAACCACATGCACGTCATGGATCGAGTATGCAAATTGACGCGCCACAAATGTGAGTTATGTTTTTTTTTTTTCTTTTTCAAACCTAAGAGCAGGTTTCTAACACAGTGATACTTTGCAGGCAACAGAGCCAAGAAAGCATGCGAGTACCTCTTGTTGAAGCTAGGTAGGTGTTCTAAGTTGTTCAATTCCTCAAAACCAATTTAAGTAATATCATTGTGCCTGCACTGTGTATTGATCGCAGACCTGCTTGCAAGACTTAGAAGTTCTAAAACCTTTTTTCAGATATGAGCACGGAGATCGCCAGCCGGCATTCATGTAAGTGCTAGTTGCCGTTTTTTTGCATCGTCTAGCATACCATTATTGTTCTAATTAAGCACATTTCAACAGGGCGCAACATGCACGCCTTGGATCAAGTCTGCAAATTGACACACCAGTAATGTGAGTTACGGTTTTCTTTCTTTTTTTTTTCTTTTCTACCCCCTAGGAGCAGGTTTATAACACAGTGATAATTTGCAGGCATCAGAGCCAAGAAAGCATGCGAACACCTCTTGTTGAAGCTAGGTAGGTGTTCTAAGTTGTTCAATTTCTCAAAACCAATTTAAGTAATATCATTGTGCCTGCACTGTGTATTGATCACAGACCTGCTTGCAAGATTTAGAAGGTCTAAAATCCTTTTTCAGATATGAGCACGGAAACTGCCAGCCGGCATTCGTGTAAGTGCTAGTTACCATTTTTTTGCATCGTCTAGTATGCCATTATTGTTCTAATTAATCCATTTCAGCAGGGCGCAACATGCACGCCGTGGATCAAGTCTGCAAATTGACACACCAGTAATGTGAGTTACGGTTTTCTTTCTTTTTTTTTTTCTTTTCTACCCCCTAGGAGCATAATTTGCAGGCATCAGAGCCAAGAAAGCATGCGAACACCTCTTGTTGAAGCTAGGTAGGTGTTCTAAGTTGTTCAATTCCTCAAAACCAATTTAAGTAATATCATTGTGCCTGCACTGTGTATTGATCACAGACCTGCTTGCAAGATTTAGAAGGTCTAAAATCCTTTTTCAGATATGAGCACGGAAACTGCCAGCCGGCATTCGTGTAAGTGCTAGTTACCATTTTTTTGCATCGTCTAGTATGCCATTATTGTTCTAATTAAGCACATTTCAACAGGGAATCACACGCACGTCGTGGATCGAGTCTGCAAATTGACGCACCAGTAATGTGAGTTACGGTTTTTCTTTTTGTAGTTTGCTGATTTTTGTTATAACTGCAATAAAATTATTGTGCCTGCAGCTTTATAGAACAGAATGGCGTAATTATGAGCAAGGCCTCGCACTAGGTTCATCAGAAAATGTTTCAAAGGGATCAACCAATTCTGCCACTTATAGTTCTCATGAATTGTTTGTAGGTTCCCAGATGTCCAGAATCGTGACAGAACGTACTGCACCTTGACTCCTTCAAAGTAAGACTTTTCTGGATGTTTGTCTGTCATGTTCGTTTTAATGATAAGACACTCATATAGCTCCATATTCAATATCTCTTCGCTTGTAGCCAAAGCACGACGTTCCCACCACTGCAAGAGAGGCCTCCTGCCTTGTGTGCTCCGCAAAGTAAGTTTCAATTCAAGAGATGCACAGGCACAAACCACTTTGCAGGATCTGTTTTAAATGAATCCAATCTAGGTTATTTATCCTCTTCAAGTTATTAGGGCTTTCAATAATGCATACTGAGATTACAGCAGCTTTAATTTAAAATTTATCATTTTCAACAAGTGCAGCTATAAATCTTAGGTCAAACATTAATCCCAAGTTTTTGGCCTCCTAGCATGTATTTATTGAATGCATACTGTAGATGAATCAAGTGTTTTAATTATGTTCTGAATGGATTTTTGGCAAGTGTTCTAGTTTGACACTCCTCTGTCTTAGGTCAAGAAAAAATTCTGAAAGAATTGGAACGAATTCGACTGCAAAATGAAACCATCGTTCAAATGTTGACTGCTATAGTTCCAAGGCACACAGACCAACTGGGCAACTTTACGTTCCCGTTAAGTAGTCGGGAAGATGTTTCATCTCTTGAAGATCAACTTGCAAGTAGCATGGAGCTCAGACGAGAACTGGTGAGCATATTACTTAGTACTATAGCTGTGTGAATAGGAAAATTTTCAGTACACAGTGAATGCAAACAATAATGTTTCAGTGTGAATCGAATAATTCTTCTAATTGAGCAGTTTTGAATGTCGGCGTCCTAAAACACAAGACCAAGCACACTGCGTACCAATTTATGTTTGTTATATTTGTTTTTAATCGTAAATGGTATATTTGTATTCTGGTAATATGAATGCTTGTAATGATATAATTCTAGTGCAAATGTTAGGAAGTTTCAATATTCACACACCCTTACTTAATATAGCACCGAAATTGTCACTTTTTTACTCTCTTTAGGTTAAGCGTTTGGCAGCCATTGGTGGTGGAACGACTGGTCAGGCGGTGAGAGCTCAACTGAGATTCATTTTTGAAGACTCCCTGGCCTCTCTGTATAGTTACACTGGATGGAAAGCAAAAGAGAATTTCTCCCACCTACATCTCTGCGATATTTTTAAAGGTGAGCAATTTGGTGAAAATTTTTGTTCAGGCTCCACATTTTAGAAAAGCTTCGAATGTGTCTAAGTGTATTTTTTTTTTAATACCTGTGAGTTCATATCATTTCTCGCTTACGAATTCCTCAGTGGCCGTGATTGCTGTGGGCAAATTAAATGCATCATCATTCAAAACAAAGCTATTATAAATTGAAAATTTGTTTAGTTTTCAAACCTATTGCATTTTGTAGCAAGGTGAAATGGGAAATGACCAGTGAGAAGTGCAAAATGCACTTTTATACTTTGAGCTATTCAATATGAGAATGTCAAGGTAATGCTTATATAAATGCTAAATTGTCTCATGTCTGTTTTTTTTATTTTATCATCGGTCAAAGAGAAACACCATCCTATCATTCAAAAACTATTTTATTACTAATTTTCATTTGTAATATGTAAAATACAAGTCTGATAAGTATATTCAGTTTAGCTTGCAATTGATGGTGCAATGGTATGTTGCGCAGGCCCAATTAGCTTAGTGGGCCTGGAAAACTGGCAAAACTTGATGTGCATATCTGCATTAGTGGCATACTTGGTGTGAGTGCATGAAAATTTTAAGAAGCTTCTATAGCACAATGGTAGCCAGCATACAAAATATGCTGAGGTAGAACTCAAGGTTAAGTACCCCTGTCACACTGGAGGTGCAAATGTCATTAGGTTCGAAGATCAATCATTCTGTGCACCGAATGTCATTCGATCTGTGGTGGTGCTACACTGGAAAAACTAATGTCATTCGTTCATGATATCAATGTCGATAATCGAAAAAAAGAAGGCCGGAAAAGTTGAGGAAGGTAAATGCAGTGTGGTGGAAGAGAGAAGTTATTTATTTTAGAATGTATGTCGGGAGTCGCGTCACTAAATAAACACAGAGAGAAATGGTATTTTGTATAATATCCGGCCCAAACAAGCCAGGACGACGCTTAGCCAGTAGCCACAGCCAAGAGAACACAACAAACATGGCCGACATGGCAGTGCCGCTGCACGACGACGCCAAGCTGCAGCATGTAAAGCGTTTAGTTGCTCTGTATTTGGCGTTGCGCGAAAAGCGTGTGAGCCAAAAGAAAAGAGTGGGGCGAGAAATAGATGAAGAGTGCAAACGCAGCGATGACATTCTCCAACGCATTCAAGCGAATGCGTTCTCGATCGCGGCAGTGGTCGCCACTGCATCCGCCGAGCTTACGCAGCTCTTCCACGATCCGGGCATACACTTTACTATTCCTCTTGGCTTTGCGCAAGTCACTTAAATTGTCTTCCCAAAGCTGACTGTGTCCAGTGCGCTCGTGGAGCTGATGATTCCATTGCTGCATGCACACGTGCACACAGGCGTCTGTTTGTTTACATGGCAGCATGGCCGACAGCGCCGGGACGCGAGCCAGACGCCACTGAGGTGGAGAGTAAAAACATTTCGCAAAAGCGTTCCGTACACATGTACTCTTTAAAATAATAGATGCCTTACAAAACGCAAAATTAATAGCGTGTTAGAATGAATGCTTCCGAACTTGAGACTGCGGATTGACACATTCTAAGTAGTCTCTGGGGTGGAGAGTACACATTCGGTCCGAGTGCGACGGCAAATGTGTTTCTCGAACTCATTCGATTTTTTAAGTCACTCGATCCTAATGACATTAAATATCGCTGTGTAGCAGCCGCATAATGTCATTAGATGCGAATGTCATTCCATTCGAATGACATTAAAACGTCCAGTGTGACAGGGGTATTAGTCATGGTTATACACAACATACCATGCACACCTAGCACATACAGTTCTTATGTGAAAAGCAGAGATATAGGTTGACCCCTAATACTCCATGTGAAAAAAAAAAGATTTGAATACTGGTTGACTGATATTTTCTTTTTTGAAGCTGACAAATTGCAACTTAGTGCACCTTTATTTACGATAACTTGTCACTGCCATGGGAGCATCATCTTCATCACAAGTGTTGGCAAAGCTGTCCTTGTACGCTTTGCGAGATCCTCGGCATCCCAAATCACCTTGTCCTCACTGCCATTGAGCACATTCAAAATGCAATACTTTTTACAGCTTGTTACAATTATTTCTGCTGGCAAGTCCTCCCACGCATTCTTGACCCTCATCAGCTGTCATACAGCGTCTCTTCAGTGTCATGGTGGCATAATCCTTCACCAACCACTCTTTCTAGAACTTTGTGACACTGTCCTTAAAGATTTGCAACAACTACATCTAGTGGCAGCAGCTGGGTCATCATACTGCCAGGTATAACAACCAGTTCATGTTGGCCTTCTGTAGGGCGTCCTTGACGCCTGAGCAAATGTGGCCTGTGAACGAGTGTAGGATTAGCTATTTGAAGGATACTCTAATAGCTGATTACGAGCGACATTTTGAAAAAAAAAAAAAAACATCGACCAATATTCCAATATTTTATTAAACATGGTAGCTTGTGAAAGGAGTAAACTATTGGCCTCAAGGGCGACCACTGGAGAGGCCAGCGCTGCTGTCGCTGTGACGTAGTAAACATCACGTCACTCGCCCCTGCAGTCTTCAGTACAGCGTGCTTGCTCTCAACCCCGAGGCAGTTCATTTTCTAGCTAAGAGGTTTGTTTACTACAAGATGCTGCAGTGCCGGATGCATTTGAGCGAGCCTATATGTGAATGGATTCCCAGAGAAGGCAAGCGGGTTAGGGCGAGAGAGAAAGTTGGGTGGGCAGATGAGATTAGGAAGTTTGCGGGTATAAAGTGGCAGCCGCAAGCACAGGACCGAGTTGACAGGCGGAATATGGGGCCTTTGTCCTGCAGTAAACGTAGTCTGGCTGATGATGATGATAATGTGAATGAGCCCTTCCTAATGAATTGCAAAGCATGTAATATTTTTGCTCTTCACCCTGTTTTTATAATTCTTTGTTACAGAAGCGGTAAAGCTGAACCACCGCACTCGTGGTGCTTCTGACGATAAAATAAAGGGCTTCATAACGATCTGGCTCAAGAACGCGAAGATACGGCAGGGGTGAGTGAGGCAAGCAGTGAAGAATTATTCTGGAAATGCTGAAAAATGATAGGCATAATTGCAGCGCAATGGCAAATACTCTGATGCATGCATAATTATGAGTAATAATAAGTGAACATTGATTGGCGAACAATTTTAACTTTCTGGAGGCATGTACTATCCATGGCATGTTTCTTTATATGCCTTGCAAAGACTAAGGGAACCTAAAGTTTTTATTTAAAGACGACAAAGGCTATTCAGCTGGTATATACTCAAAGGTTGGAAGTACAATAAAAGCTTGTTAGTTTGACTCCCATTGATTTGCAATATCGGAAATTTTGGACGTGTTCTGGGGGTCCCAACAAGCATATGTATTGTTCAGTGGCATCAAGCTCTTTTTAACTCGGTAATGGGTCATTCCACGCCAAACGTCCCAGCCATTTGGCGACCATTTCAAATCTATTCGAATAAAATCCTGCCGATTTACTGCATTGAAAACTGGTAGAATATTTTTAAAGAGAAAAAATTTTTTGGTCATGTGGCTGCCTTCCCAGCATTTTGTCTGGGTGTTGTTCGTCAAAAAAATTTATTTTGTAAGTACCGCTCCTTCTTTCTGTACCAAATTTGGTCTACATGTTAAGTAAAGGTGCTTGTGTAAGGTGTTTGAAACTAAGTAATATTAGGGCAATTTTTCTGCCACATACGCCTCCAAGAATTTAGCCAAAATGTGTTATGTTTCCATTTTTTTTTTTATTGCAGTACTGTACTTTGAATATCCGAGCAGTGAATAGTTACTCCAAAGAAGGTATATGTTGCGAAAAAAAAATTTTAGACCTCTCAAGTTAAACTTTACGAGGCACAACACAAGTTTCACAAAATCATAATTTTTGTCCATATTGAGACGCTATTTCCACCATGTGGTGGTCCAACTAAAAATCACCTTCATACCTCAATCTAAAGCAAATAAACAATTCTTTCCATATGGCAAGTTTTACCAATACAATTTTTGTTTTAAGGAAGAAAATAATTTTTGAAGTTTCCCATTAGCAGTTGCTGGGTTTGTGCAATGTATTATAAAAGCTGCGAATGCATACTGCTGAGGCGATGCCCCAAACTGCAATGAATCCGCCGGTCTGCAGCCATTACGCTAGCAGACGACGTTGTCGATACTAGTGTGTTGACGTGGTTTTCAGAAATTTTTTTACACTATACTACAGTAAATACAGTCTTTTTGTGCTGTAATACAAGAATCCGTTGCATAAGGAACGCCTACAAACTCGGACAACGTCAAACGCACCGGGAGACAGCGGCCGGTCTACTAGAAAAAGGCGCAGCGGCGGCACCTGGTGGCGTCTACACAAAGGGGCACGCGCGCTCCTTCCCGGACGCGTCACTAGGAAATTGTTCTAGTACACTATATCCGCATACTCGTGATCCGTCGCCATCACGGTGGTCGCCATTATGTGATAGCAACGACACTGTGTCTGACTCTTGTTACGGGAGGCCATCGGCAACGCAGTTTCGTTTTCATGTCCAGGCAGTTTTCGAACTATTCATCGGTAGAAAGATGCGCATTGGATTCAGTTATTTTTTTTTAAGTTAATAATCAAGATTCACTCGCACCTCCTTCAACTAAGTAACACTGCTATTAGCTGCCGCTGGCAAGAATTATTTAATCTACCTTCCTAGCAGAGGTACGAGGTCGTGCCGTGGGCCTATTCAGGTGTCCTTACCCGTTTTTTGGGCAAGGCTGAGTGTCACTGCCTATATTCTTAGTTTTTTTTATTAGACACCCGTATTATACGATGGTTTTACGTAGTCCCCTGAAAGTCGTATAATCGGGGTTCCACTGTACTTTGCAAAATTTTTTTACGTGATTGAAGGGACACCGAAGTGAAACAACAAATAAGTTTAGATTGATGAATTATACTCTGAGAATGTTATTGTTGCTAATTTCACTTTCATGGGTTTATTAAATTAAAGAAACAATGAAGGTCGGTGGTTCATTTTTAAATTTCCTACAAAAATCTGAAATTCATCAGAAGGTGGATTTAAAAGCCTTTCTTTGTGTATTAGTGACATTGGCTTGATGAAATTTTCTGAACCTTAGTATGCCGAGTCTCTGGCATGCCCAGCGGACAATGCATTTTACTGATATGTAACAACATTGGCACTAGTGGGCGCAGCCAAAATTTATGACGTCATGGGGATCGGTGTGGAAACCTCTGTGCGGCATCGCCTCACACATTTTATTTAATGTGTATTCCGACTAACCAAGTGTCTTCACGTGGTCTGCTATGACCCAGTATCTTAGCAGAAACACGTGTGCTCGTGAGGTTTAGGAAGCATTCTTCATTAACATGAAGAGTGACAGCTGTGTAAGTGAGGCCTCGATATCGCTCTACGGTGCAGAAGTGTTCTTTTTTTATGAATAAGGTGCGTGATGTTCCTTGGTGCATCTGTGCAGCTTTGTTCGGTTTCCCTATTTAACCGATGATCTACAGTTAATAAAACAGTTGGTAGTTTGTGCTCGACCTGTTTAGGTGTTCCTTCTTTGTGGTGTCTTTTCTTAATTAACGCAATTTTTTCCTGTAAAGAATGAACCAACTAGCCCCTCCAGATGTCCTGAGTGTATTCCTAGTCACAAGTTCAATACTGGTATAAATAAAACTCATCATATGCCTTCAGGGTGCCGAAAAGCAAGCGGGACTATGCACGGCCTTAAATTGTAGCGTCATTTGACGTCATGGAAACGCTTACTGGATCTGCGGGTGGGTATATTTGTGTGAGTTGGGATCCGCATTCTTTAAAGAGAGGCTTCTGTTCTACTGAACAGCTTTGGAAGGAACTTATTGTGCAAAGAACCTTGGCTCTTTGCATATCAATTGGTTGGGAGGAGCCTGTCTGTGTCACTTTTTTTAAAGTGTGCATGAGCGTGGAAAGTAGCAACCGTGGCAATAACCCTCTCAGTGTTGTAGTGCTTTGATAAAGTGCTCACAAAGCATCTTTGCAGAGCAGTGTGTGTGTCAGAATATTTTTTTCTGCTTTGCATGACTGAGAGTCAGAAAAAATACTTTTGTCAGACCTAGTCATTTTCAAACAGTGATCATTTCATATTTTTGTCATGTAGACTTTTATCAGACCTAGTCATTTTGAAACTGTGATCATTTTTTTTGTCGTGTTTAGCATTTCATGTTACTAAGAGTGCAGTTTGCAATTGAAGATGAGCTCTAGCACATAACATTCATTTTTATTTGTGATCTGCTCCTAAAGCCAAACAGAAGCCATATATATATTAACTGTTGCTTGCTTGCCGGCCAAAGAGAAAGCATCTTACGGCATTCTTTGAATAATGTGCCTAAGATGTCTTGGATAGCTTACTTGTGACTGCCCTTTTTGCCCATCAAGCTGCTTCGAGTGTAGCAACTTTTTGCCTAATATAAACATTTGTCACTTAGATAAGCATTTGATTTTAACCTGTGCGATTGTTCTTTTGTGCAATGTTTGAACATATGTTTCTGCAGCCACCATTTGTATTGTTCTTGCCTCTGTTGAGGCTGTTATCTGTATTTATGTACCTGATTTTAAACTGTGCATCTTCTGTTAAAGATTATTGAACATGCACTGACCTTACTGCCAATATTTGTGTAGCCCAGGCTTTTATATAAGCATTTCTCACTTGAATAAGCAAGCAAGCTCATAATTTAAACTGTGTCATTATTCATTTGTGCAATGTTTTAGCATAGGTTTTCACTGCTACTATTTACAAAGTTTGTTCTGAGGAAACTGATACCTGTTCCACAATTTCTGCCTTTGCTCTGTGTCTTGTTCATTATTAATTTCTGTGATACTGTTGTCAGTTCGGAATTTATTATAGGAACACCATTTGTGCCTTGATTTCTTCTGATTGCCAGTTTTGAGCATCTATCGTGTGTGAACCATGAACATTTGAGATACAGCTTTGTAGCCAGTAAACATAAATATGTTTTTGCTAACTGGCTGCTTAAGTCTTATCACTTTTTATGATAGTCGGCATACCAGATTATTACAATATGTATAAGCATAGGCAGCTGTGCTCTCCACAAATCATTTTCCTTCTGTGAACAGTGGCCCCACGAGACCTGCGTGTTTTTCATGGCTGTTCTTTTAATTTCACTGGTGATGTAATAAAAACATTTTGGCTGAACTTCCGCCTCCTGCATCATTCATGTGCGAATAACGAGCCGGCGGCCGCTCGTCCTCCTCTCCCGAATACGTACCAGAGAAAGAGAGCATATTCGGGGAAGCGGGACGAGAAAGCTGGCAAAATGGGAAAGGGAAACAAGGTGAGGGAGGAGGGTATAAAAATAAAAAGAAAACACATTGGGAAAGGGAACGAAGGTCAGTGAGAAAGGGCAAAAAAAAGAAAGAAAAGTGGGGATTACAATACAGATTGTAGAAGGTTTCTGTCTCTACTTTTCAAGGCCTGCTAGGGTCGTCAAGTATCTCCTTAGAAGAACGGATTTTTGTCATCTTATAAGAGACGGATTATAGAACTTCCTCTTATATTCTCCAGGCCGGACATTAGCAAAGATATACGACCGCTCCAGTCGGATGAACGGATTTTAAGCGCACGTTAGAAGACGTTCATTTGGGATTGGCAAATCCGATTCGTAGCAGCTATATATCGCTTTTGTGCTAGCTGGGTCGGGACAAACCGTGCAACGCAGGACGCGGCGGTCTAACTCATTCCTTTGCTCTTCCCCTCCGCTCCTCTTCACGCTTTCGCACATGCTTTCTCCTCTCCCGGCGCTGATCGCAACGCGTAGCGCCATCTGTCGAAGCGCATAGAAATCACTCAACACCTGCACTCATGAGCGTATGCGCCAATTGGAGGAAGACGGCGGCGGCGGCAGGGGACGGTCTGCGTGGGGCGTGTCGTCTGCTAGAAACCCGTTCGCTGGGCATTCTCAATATGACAAAAAACGCGTATGTATGCGTACTGATACTAAAATGTACCGCTTTTTATACACATATGCAAAACATTGTGACATATCTTTAGTGAAAGCAGACGAAAACTTATGCTGAACAAAAACGGCACAGCAGAAGAACACTTGTTTTCCACGTCTGGACGTCTGCGCGGTAGTGTTGGTTGGACATTTTCGTGTTATACCCTTTGTTTAGCGTGTTTGCAGTGTGTTCATTCATACGCGAAAAAACATGGCTGATCCCTCCGTCATAGGAATTGGTATAACACGAAAGTGAAACGTGCCTTCACCTAAGTAGTGCTTATTGTGTAGTGATATATGAGAGCTTGTACAATTCTATTCGTGTTTGGCAGCTATAGCACCGTTTGACGTGGATGCACCCATGTTGACAGCATGTCTCTATCGCGACGAATAACGCCCATGATCATGATTAAACCGTTGTGGTAGCTGACGGTATGAACATATATTTGGACACAGCGAATCGTGAATATCGCGTAAAGGCCGTTTCACATGAAACAAAAGAGAGCGATTTTCAGGCTGCGAATTCGCTCGCAGCGAAAAAAAACGGCCGGTCGCTGTCGCCGCAGCGGTCAGCGGCGAGCGACCAACATGTTGGAAATTTTTCGCTCTGTTCGCAGCGGCGGAGCGATTTTTCAGTCGAGACCCGTCGAAATTGCGCCAACCCGGCCGAGCCGTCGAAATTGCGCCAAGGAGTTTGTTTTGGTTATGGCCGTTGTTGCGTATTCTCAAGTGAATTTAGATTGGAAAGTGTTTTTAAATGACAAAACACGTGTGCTCTTCGCTACCGGTGATAAAAAGTTAAGAATATCATGACGCACAGATTGTTACATTACATTCGAAAATTATGCAGTGTCTGCCACAAACAACGGCAGCAAGCAGCTTTGCGCGCCGCGCCAGTCGCAGAGCGAAAATCGCAGAGCATTCGCAGTCCATGTGAAACGAAACCGCCATTGGCGGCGGTTGCGAACAGAGCAAACCGAGCGATTTTCTTCGCTGCAATCGCGGCATGTGAAACAGCCTTATAGGGGCCCTGCGCCCTCAATTACGCACGTTGTTTTTATCGGCTGTTTGCTTTTTATGGGTCTTGGTGACTGCTGTGGCACCAACGAAACGGCGAGAACGAAGCGTTTGATATTTTAATTTGCTTCCGAAATGGGTTTCCGCGCCGATTGCAGCGTCGTACAACGACAATTTCTGTTACAGGAAGTGAGGTAGCGTGCGTGACCTATGCTGTTCGTTTTTATTGGTGGGAAATAAATAATATATAGTGCACACTTGCGACACACTGAGTATGTGGAATTTACTCATTTTATTGTGTTTAATGCTCGTTACAGCTCCGAAAAGAACACCAATTGGTGCATCGATTTTAACTTATCAGAAACTGCGACACAGATGGTGCTGCCGAACGGCCTACTCAAGGCGCAGCCTTCATCAATACACTGTGCTTTGCATTTCTGTCTTACACAGATAACACTGTACACAGATGTTCCATGTGCTCGAGGTGTCTAGGTGTGTTTGCGTACCTGCCATCAACTGCTGGTGTCGTCTTTGGTATTTGTCACCTGCCAGCATTGTGTTGAGTAAACTTGATTGTGTGCACGTTCCTCGTGGTTCGATATAAGTGCGCAGTAACCGGCTGCGCAAGCAGCAGCGAAACTGGGGGACTGTCGTTTCATTCTTCTCCCACGGCCGATTATCGACGGAAAATGTGGTTGGATGCGCTTGGCTGTGGAAGCAGTGGAAGTACACTGGCACGCCGGGTATGCTCGCTGCATTTCGACGAGCGCGCCTTCACACGTGTTGGCTCCGAGACTCAACATGGTATGAAGCGACGGCGGCTGTGCCCCGACGCAGTTCTGAAAGGCAGCGCATCTGCTGCTGGGGTTGGACGTGAAGAGCGCACAGGAACAGACGCTGCCGTGAGTACAAATTTGTCAACTGCCGTGTGGTTAGTCAGTTTTTACAGCGAAAGCTGTTAACATATGACAAGAGCCTTTTTTTTGTGGCGTAGTTTTCCGCGCCGCTACTGCCGTTGTTCGTAACCGCAATCACGCAAAATGAGAGGAAAAAACCCTGGTTCGTGCAGGATTTGAAACCAGGCACCCTGCGCGCAGTCGAGTATATTTACCACAGAGGCTCAGGCACTATCGTACTCACGCAGCCGCGAGTACTATAGAGCCTGTACTTCAAACTTATTCGCAAAAAAAGAACCCATCACGCCGGGTGATGAATAATGTTAACAAATGTAACGTAACTTTTGCAACTGTTCATCGTTAAATTTCGACATAACACTAGGCAGAGCCTGCCACGTTGTTGCGTATGGAACCGCTTGCATTTGTTGCCACTGTGCAACCGTCAAACTTCGATCTCTTGAGTATGCACATATCCGCAGAACACAAAGCCTGACCACCCAGTTATGCAGTTCTAGATGAGGCAGCTGGAGCATGGCTGTGAGATTGTTGTATGACGAATCGTTGGCCAAGGTTATGAATTACTGTACAGAATCAGAGCCTACGTTTTAATCTTGCAGATGCTGGTATGCCCTATGGAAGCATCATGGACAGTGGAACACAATCCTTCAGCACTCACCAACACATCGGTAGGCTTTTTACCTACTGTGTATTCACATGTGAAGTCTTCTTGAACACTGGAAGTAGCTGCAAGAATTGTGCTTTTTTTTACCTTTCTGAACAGGATAACAGCATTCATTTCGTGGAGTCGGACTTCGCCATTGGCTGCAATGCAGAAGTTGGCACAGACACCGGAGCATGCGGTGACATGTCCCTCACTCATCTGACTGCCGGTTGCAAGGTATGCAGAAGTAACTCTCGGAGACTTGAAGTAAACATGTTGACGGCGGTTTGTTATTGCTGTTTGCAGCCTAAAGAGAGTGCCAGAAGTGGCCACAGCTACTGAAGAATGCGTCATTTTGCTGTGCAAACTGATGGGGTGCAAGCTACACACATGGTGTCGAATAGTATGCTAAATGCTAACATAGCTACTTGAAAAATATAAGCACTTTGTAGTTATATTTCAACGTGGTGAAAATTCGTGCATTCTAAGCTTTCTACACATTCCAAAAAGTCAAGTTTGTTTAGTGATGAGACAGGCCACTCCAAATGACGTGTTGAGTTACGTGGCTGTAGGAGGGCACTAAAAAGCCAGCATTCTGCTTCAGGTGTGCAGGTGGCAACTACTCCAGAAGTTCGTTCCGAAGGGACACAGACGGACTTCCAGGCTTGGTCAACTGCGGGATGTGGGGATGAATTGGAAGACACTGCAGAGATACTTGACTTATCAGGTCACCGTATAAGAGCACCGCTTCCATCATCTCCAATAAGATGCTCGACACCACTGCCATCGGCAAAGGGTCTCGACGAAACATATGAGCCATCATTTCATGACTCACATCTGTAAGGCTTCTTGCGTTGATGTACTTTCAATAGCATTTGTCCAGGGAACAGTTAAATTTGTTATTGAAACAATTGTAAATATTTGTGCAAGCATTACAGCCTTCTCAAGAAGCACACTGTATTGAGGAATGGCAGAATAATTTTGGCCAACTGGTGTTTTTGAACAAACGTATAAATGCATGTGAACAAGTATTTTTGCACATTGTGCCCAGTGAAGTGCACACACTATGGCCAATGTCGCAACTGCCACCTAGAGATCAGTGATATAAACATGAGATCCATGACGTTACTGTTGTAGACATATTTTCTTCACTGGTTGCTGTGCTGTTCCCACCTACCTATTCAAATGTAATCTTCCCTACAAGTAGTTATTTTGTCTTATGCTGTTTTTTTTTTGCAGACCAAGTGGTTGTGATTCTGTGCCACCTAGCGCTGAAAAACAGTACATCGTTTTTGAAAGCTGCTTGATGGAGCTATTCAGCATGTGCACAGTTTGCCAAGCATCGTGTAAAGCTGAAACTACACTCTATGGCTCCCTTCTACAAGTTGAGACCACCTGTGCTTGTGGACACAAGAGTTGTTGGTTGAGCCAACCAAAAGTTTCTAATAGGGCTTTGGGTGGCATGCTTTTGTGTGCCGCTATATGCTTCTCAGGCGCGAGTCCTGAGAAAGTTCTGAGGCTGCTGAAGCAAGCCAATATTCAAGTGCCATCTACGAGGACCTACTACAGCTACCAAGGTGCACTGTTCCAGCCCGCCATACAACGTGTAGGTACCAAGCGCACTATAATTTGTACAGTATCACTTTCAGCGGCTGTGTGTACAATTACACATAACTAATTTTAGGGGCTTCTCACACAATTTGTGTTGCCTCAACCAGCTTGAACCACGACATACACATTTGTACACGCTTCCCAAGTGGACAACTAGCGTTCATTTAACTTCTATGCACTGCATAACGCTGCAGAGGATCGCCTTGCTGAAGACACTGCCATGGCATGATATAGCTAATTCAGCCAGCATTTTGTCACACTTAGTATCGCAATACATTCCATTTAAGAATAGGAAATGCGCAGTGAATCGGTTGAACATTATCTACAAGGTGCTTCCTTGACTGCTACAAATGTAGCACAGCTTTTCATCAAAGTCAGTTTCGTTGAGGTTCAGTGGTGAGCACATTTCAGGCACTTCAATTTTTAGGATCAGTAGAGCAATATTATGATTTTTTTCGTTGCTACTGCAGAAAATGAAACCCATAACTCTATTCCCAGCAGGACAATGCATAGCTGCTGAGTGTGCATAGCAGCTAATCAGTCAGAAAACGTAGCTGACAGTTCATCTAGTTGGCTCACTCCAGATGAAAACAGCACCAACATAAAGTCTATTACCATGATTATGGGCTACAACTTGTGCTGTGTCAATCAGTGGTACTGTTTTCATGAGAAAAGAGATCACATATGAATAAATGCTGCCACTTTCAACTTTTCTTAGAAGCTTGGTGTGCTTGTGTTATAGGTTTAGGACACTGAACGAAAGGCTGTAATCGAAAGCCTTCATGGACCAGTAGCATTAGCTGGTGACGGCCGGTGCGACTCTCCCGGGTTTTCTGCGAAGTTCATGACTTACACTTTCATGGCCATTCAAACTAGTAAAATCATCCATTTCGTTCAGGTGCAGCTTGGAGAGGTGAGTTTAGTTAGTTGTGACTTTGCTGTGCATTCTTGCTGTTTTGATATGTAGTTACAGCACTAGCACTGCACTAGATGTTCTACGATTGCACTGTAAAATATGCCTTTATAGCACACTTTAGAACAGCGAGGTTAAATCCAGCAATGCCATGGAAAAATTTGGCCTGAAGAAGGGACTTGGGAAGCTAAAGGACCAGAACGTCACTATTTGTTCATTAACTACTGACAGGCACGTGGGCATCAAAAAGTACATGAGGACATGTGAGCCGGGTATTGAACACACCTACGACGAGTGGCATGTTGGTAAAGGTAAGCAAGGTCACTTGACAAACTTTTTGTGCCCTTAGAAAGCCAAACGGTGTTGCATTAATTTTTATGGGCCCTGGAAAGCAGCATTTTCACATACAAGTATACAGGAGCTTGTTATGACTTTTCGTAAATGTATGTGCAGTTTGTGTGGCCCATAAGAACAACGGTAGCACAAATTCATTTAAATTTGGGTAGCTTTCGAGCCCAGCTTCAACTGATGGATAATATATCTGAACATTACCAATAGGAAGTATAGTCGGGGAAGGAGCATGGATCTTTTTTTGTTTACTCTTGTACTTTCCATACTGCCTAGCACTCTCCACACACAAGTGCACAATAGTGTACAGTAAAAAGTCGGAGTTCATTATTTTGCAATGTTTTTTCCCTCTTGTAAGCATTTTATTATCCAGCTAGTAAAGTGCTAAGTTGCTGGTGTTATGTGACACATTAATACGCAGTCTACTGTTTTAAAATACAGGTGTCAAGAAGAAAAATTCGGCAGATCCCACGTACCGTGGGAGTAGATGTTATGCGAAGCATGCGGTGGGTAGGTGACTGTGGCGTAACTTTTTTACTGAGCGACACGTTACAAAATGACGCTAAAGATTTGTATAAATTTTACACGCATACATATATATGTTGAAGAGCCGGATATGTGTTATATAACCAGTTGTTTACGGTTGGGTAACGCTGCCAATGGCAACGTGGGTAATACCAACACCAGAAGCGGTAAGCTGATATGTAGTGCTTATACGTGTCCCGAGAACGCACGCACGTTTCACGAACCCGTGTGCATTTGTGCAAGAAGTTCTTGACAGTTCTTGAACAAGGGCATCATCACCGTGATCAGTGAGCACCGGCAGCTGGTTATGACTTGTTATAGGATCCGGTCTTGATCATGGTGACGAGGGGTCCATGTGTAGTGAAGTATGTGGTATAGTAGAGCTGTTGGAATTCGTGGATGCCCTGATGATTTCGTCGACAAATTGTCTGTCGACAGAGCCACCGACATGTTGGAACCTGAAGCCACTCTTCGTGTTGGTGTGGTATAGACCGTCGAGGCTGGTAGGCCTGGATAGTGCTACGTAGGCCAACATCAGTGGATGGTGTTTGTCGTATTCGTAGACTACCTGGGCGTATATACTACGTAGCCTAGTCTACAAAGCAGCTGTCAATCAATCTGGCATCATCCTAAGTCAGCATGAGGCCATCACACAGCCTCGTAAGAAATGAAGAGGGCACTGCGTCGTTCTGGTGAACGAAGCGCACCTTACCATGCGGTGATGTGGATATCATATGTAACTTTCGTTAATATATTCCTCCTGGGTCGAGCAATGCTTCATTATAGCTTGCTGAATCATAAGAATACAACGTAATGTTTATTAGACTGCAATAAATGCGGAGCCAACACAGGAACCACACACGTTAATCTGACATGACGCCTGTATCCTAGGAGTACACATCGTAGGAGTATCATGTAGTGTTTATTGCTTTCTTGTAAAATTAGATAGCCAGCACCAGAATCACAATTGACGCTGCACCGTTATTACGCCTGCGTAGGCTGTCTTTCCCAACCAGTTTATTGACCTGGCGTGGCTCAGTGGTAGAATACCTGATTGCCACGCAGAATGCTTGGGTTCGATTCCTGCTGGGATCCTAATTTTCATTCTTTCCATTCGTTGAGTCAACGATGCCGACGTTGGTTTTCCTTAATGCTCTAGCATTTAAGTTACCAATGTCTGTTCTCGCCGTTCCTGGGTAGATATAAACTGTCAATCACCTGTGGCGCATACCCGTACACCACGGCCCATGGTAAACGGGTATGTGCCACACGTGTCTAGTGGAAAGGGTTTGACGACGTATTCTACAGGATTTTAAAGTTAATCATGTCATGACCCGGCAGTCATATTCGTCAAATCCTCTTGCCCTCCCATGCAAATTTTGGTGTACACCAAGTTAAGGAGGCGATCATGAGAGCACCCAGACGTAGGCGGCTAGATAGATAGATAGATAGATAGATAGATACGTAGATAGAAACGCTCAAAGTGCCAGAGGTTCGCTAAGAAATGCTTCGCATTTAAAAGCTCACAGTTGCAGCCAAGAAATCTGCTTGTGCTGCCTTGAAAGAGTGGATACAGCCAGTGGTCAACCATCTGTACTGGTGTGTTGCCGTTAGTGAAGGTGACGGGGATCTACTTGTAGCCATGTGGAAGAGTAAGTGAACGTGATTTTAGCAAACCATTTCTTAAACATAACAGTGTTTGTCGATTTCGCTGCTAATACTGTAAATGAGGTATTATCTCATTTATCAAAGCCCTTTTACCTCTTTTTGTAACCTTTCGCTTTCTGTCGATTGCTGTAGTTATCTATCTTAACGCGTACGTCACACTCCTCAAGGATTTCTTTGTGAACTCACTTTCATACTTCCAAATTTTTTAATAGGTGGCATAATTCAATAAGGTAAGCAGGAAACTAATGTTGAACATTTCCTGCCAATACAATTTGTATTGTGACTCCATAAGTACAGAAACTTATGTGATAAATATGCCTGCTGTTTTTGGTCAAACTATTTTCATGGTAGTTTAGAGAAAAACGGTCCTGAGCTCGTGGTGTCAACTGTATTTACTTCTTACTCTAAGTAAAGCATTCCACAATTGTTTAGACGCAGTAAATGAGTTTACTTTGAAAAAGCTTCCGCATTATCAGGCAAATGCATAACCTATTTGGGAACTTCAATGGCTTTCCAGGCATGCTGAACCACGTCATAAACATGCACGCTGGCCATGACAGCCCTTATCCGAGGTGTCTGCACGGGGATGTGCAAAATGGAAAGTGGTTGACACCAGGTAAGTGTATACTTTGTGTGTGGTTTGGCGAGACACTCATGAAAGCACATCTTTTTAGGCACCCCGGCTTACGCACGTCTTGTGAGCATAGCTACAGAACAGGGGCTACTGAAGGATATAAGGAAGCTTTCCTGTTCTGGACAAACTTATGGACTTGAATCATATCACAGTCTCCTAATAAGATTTGCCCCGAAGTCTGTCGCATTCAGCACCATGATGATGCGTGCAAGGTGTGTGTCACTTGCGTGCAATGTTTTCCCAATTTGATCAGAACATATTGTTGAGTTCGTGCTTGATTTGACTGTCAGGGTGCCTGAACTCTTTCAATGCTGCATTGCGCTTTACAGGACACAGTTGGCTGCTCTTCACCACAACGAAAATGCAGGTCGAGAGCAGGCAGTAGTGGCAAGAAATTGTGAACTCAGATGGAAGATGTAAATGCTCCGTGCAAAGAAGGGAGCGGAAGTTGTTTGCCCAGTAAAAAGCAAGCCAACTTACGGCATGTAGTATCAGATGAGTGTTCACAACACGTAACTTGTTTTTTGTGCAGCTTATGTGGACAAGCTAATGACGGAGATGCTGCACGAGAGCTCTTCATGCAGTTCTCTCAAGAAGGCACAGCAGCAGCTAAGCAGCACCAGCAGCAGTCCCAAGCCTCTGGCCATGATCCAGCTCAACCAGCCAAGTCTATCGAAGAGTGAACTCGTAGCTGCACGGCAATCACGATTGTGGCGTGCTCAGTTCAGGACATGCCATAAGTATTGCATGTACAAAGGATTTCATTTAGAGCATTGGCCGAAAGTGTTATGCATGGCTGATGGGCTTCCAAAGTTTCTTCATTTGTTTTGGCTGGTGCTTGTTTACTTCTTTGCGTAATTGCTTTATTTATGCACTTCTTTGTTTATGTATTCATAAATGCATACCTCTGGCCATGATCCAGCTCATCCAGCCAAGGCTATCGAAGAGTGATCTCATAGCTGCACGGCAATCACGATTTGTGGCATGCTCAATTCAGGACATGCCATAAGTATTGTATGTACAAATGATTTCATTTAGATCATCGTCCGAAAGTGTTATGCATGGCTAATGGGCTTCCAAAGTTTCTTTATTTGTTTGGCTGGTAATCGTCTTATTTATGCACTTCTTTGTTAATGTATTCATCAGTGCATACTGCAACCCTTTCAGCAGCGCTGCATGTTTCAGCCCTATTGTTATTTTGAGGTTGAGGCAGGCTCTGACAAGAACTTTGCAGAGGCTTCACAGAAGGGATGAGTTGCTGCCACGGTACAGCCCACAAAAGAGCATTCAGCACAGTAAGCGTTCTGAAGGTACCATTGGCAGTTAGATGGTTCAGCACCTCTTTTTCCACGAATGTGAGAGTGTCGCTATAATTTGCTGATGCTTTTGAGAAGGAATTGCATTGGCAGACTAGATGATGTTCCGCAGTCCCGTTAGGCCAGCAAATTGTCGGAAATGATTTGGACATTATGCTGGGAATGAGCTCTTGATGAAATGCTCTCGAAACGGCACACGTGAATAGTGCAACATAGCACTTGACGTCACCGCACTGTGTGCTTGGCAAGAGTGGGCCGGCAAAGTAAGCACTTCATTGCGGATGTTTCACAGTATCTGGTCCCCGAGACATTGCAGAATCGACTACATCACATCACATAGCATTCGGAGGCACTGACTGTGATACGAGAAGTGCAACTGTTCTGTTTTGCACAATACATTTGTAAATTTTCTTCTGTGCCCAACATACGAGCCGATTAGTGATGCGGACATACTTGCAACATGGGCATACAGCAATCATCACAATTATCTTCTTTAGACTGCAAATCCGTTTTTAATTGCATGTTGTAGACCGCTTTGTTCTTTTATTTCTTAATGCACCGCTAAAACCTGGGCATATGTCTGCCGTGATAGTACAGTGGTTAGGTGCTCGGCTACCGAATCGCAGGTCGCCAGTTCGATCCTGACTGTGGCGGTCACATTTTGATGGAGGCAAAATGCTAGAGATCTGTGTACTGTGCGATGCCAGATGCTCAAACATTTTCCTGAGCCTTCCACTACTGCATGCCTCATATTCGTGGTAGTTTTGACAGGTTAACATTGCACATGAATTTTTGTTGCTTTCACTATAGTTGTCTGATGATGTATCATTCAAAGGTAGACCAAACATGCTTTCTTTGACCATCACTGTCCATTGCACTTGAGTGTGTTGCTCTATTATATGTTGTACGTAATTTTACTGCGACTCCTTTATGTACACATACCATCCACCTTACAGTGCCTGCAGTGCGTTTACTGTAATCAAGTTCTGCATTGCCTTTGTGACAATAAAGATGAAACGGCACTTTGGCTGCATGATTTCCCATGAAGTATTTGCAGAATGTACTTCATGTTTGTGTTAAAATCCAGTAAGCTATGAAGCCACACAACCACTGTGATTAGATTTTTGTTTGCAATTCCGGGTACTTAAATCCTGCATAATCTTCTGAGAGAACATTTTCTGATGAGCCTAATAGCACAAGCAGGAACCACTTTCCGGTTTCTTGGCCCGAGCCGGGCCCCAGATCCAACGAGTAAACTGCCGATGGGCAATGTATCGATACCTCTGTAAAATAAACATTTTTATATACATTCACAGCCTCCAATGCCATTTCGAACCTTTCAGGTGTGACATGCATTCAAAAATTCGGTATTGTCACGTTTCTTGCAGCAGAATAATTAACAGCATGCTGCTACAGAGCATAGTAACAATTTTCTACGAGTTTTCTAAATCCTACGGCAAGTTCAATCTTATAAGACATCTGTACAGGATTGCGATCTGTACAAGCATCACCTATTTATTACCTCACATACTTATTTTGCATCCAGCAGTCTATTTGCCATTATGTACATGATGTAAACCTTGAAAACAATACAAGACGACCTGCTATATTCCACATTATGTCCAGTGAGAGGAGAAGCAAACGTGCACTTCTGAACTTGGCAAAAACCTGCTCGTATTCACACTTGCAGCAATGGTTCTAAGTACAAAAGTTTGAAACTGCTACACATTTCGTTGCCAATTATTTTCATTGGTCCTATTTCTTTCGAATACACAACATTTACAATTGGTTTGTTGTGTGTAAAAGGCATTAAATTTACCCATGCAAGAACAGGCGTTATCCAGTGCCATGCGAAACGTCTGCATGCAACAAAAGGCCCATATTTCAGCTGTGTAAAAAAGAACGTTTGCCTATGATGTCTCAAAAACAGGAAAACAGTAACTCACATGCGCCATCGCTCTCTCAAGCGTTTCGCAACCCAGTGACCACGACACCAAACACGCATAGTGGGAGCGTCTTATTTGCCGAACACGATGGACGTAACTCCGGCAGTTGCTATTTTTACGCCTAGATAACGCCAGAAACTTTGGCAAAGTCAAAGGCGCAATCTGCCGTTACAATGAATGGCAGACGCTTAAATCAGAGACAAAAAAAAAAAAAAAAAAACTAGTTCCCGAGGGTACCAAGCGACGAACACATACACGAGCCGCGGCCGCATTAGAGCTTTGCAATGCCACTTACTTGTGGATGTCCATCAACGGCTGCTCGCCCCTTTCTTGCCGCTCGCAGTACGCCACATGTAGCACTTCTGTGTCAAGACACAGCGTAAAAATAATCATCTTCACAGATGCAGGTTCATTGCTCATTACGCATTGTGGCATATCACGGCAGCACAGCCGCTCTGACGCCGTAGGCATGTGATCACACCGGCCACATCGACACCCTGCACGCGCATGAAATGCACATAACACGTGAGCGACTACGAAACGAAACGTCAACGACACACGATAGCCTCACCATTTATGTTGGCGCGATCCACGTGGTCGTCGGGATCCTCGGGACGCGGTGCTTCTCCATGGCCCTCGTCACTGTCGTGCTCTTGTAGCGTCGCTCTCGGTGACGGTGCTGAAATTTCCAGCGGCGTGTCGTCATACGGAACGACGCTTAGCGCTTCGCTTCTCCGTAGGAGTTCACGTTCAAGGTCCGTCCAGTCAGAGGAGCTCATCGTTTCTGAAACGTTCGAACGTCCTCCCGCCTACCGGCCTAGGGTTCTTCCCTCTCATGTCAGCATACATTGATACAGTCATCTCATAACTTAATAGAGGAGGTCGTGAGCGGCACAGAAGCCGTCAAAGGGAGTGGCGCCCGCTTGCGACTAGAAGACCTATAGAGAAGACCACCATGTGCTGCGCGGTTCCGGTATGGCAAATGTACGTCGCGTTTTGATTGAAAGCAGACAAAACTCCAGTGACACGTCACTGGGCGAGTGAAATACGAAAGGGTACGCCAATTTCTCTCGTCTGCTTTTATTTTGAGTGTGTAAGTTCAAACTTCCGTTAACCGCGCGTCTATCTCCAAATTCGTTTTGCATTCATCTCAGGACGATACAAGGAACACGTTCCGATGTAAAAATCGGAGGGTAAAATATGGGTGCAGGGCCCCTTTAAGGATGATATCAACAAGCTCATAATCAACACTGGTACCCGGTATGCACTTCTTCAAAGCTTCGTCAATTAATGAGAGAAACGGCACGGTGTGCGCTTTCTAGTAATGGGTAGCCAACGCCTGTGCTCATGCATACATAACACACACTGCGCTTCAGCAACACGGGAGGTAGATGTTCGTAGCCCGAGCCGGAAACGCGTGCGTCCCGCTGGCCTCTGTCTCGCAGGCGCTGCCCTCGCTCCACCAAGGCACGACATTCGCCCGTCGAAATCGCGTCCTTTCTGCAACGCATATTGCAGCAGTTTTGTTAGTCGGTGCTCTCGCAATTGAAGCAGTCGGCGGCGGAGAAATCCCGTTCGTGCACGTGGAAGCTCCACTACTCCGATGAGCCGACGCACGCTAACACGAAGCCAAAGGCAAAGACCGTAACTGCGTCAAGGGTGCCTCGGCGACGCCAGCGCGGCCAGTCTACCTCTCTGGTATCGAGACGCTTTAACCATTACCTGCGATATCGCGTGCAATCTCGGAGGAAGCGCTAGTAAGCGTCGATCGTGAAGCATTACTTCTTTTCACATCTCACAGACGGCGGCACCGCCCCGCTCCGCCCGCCGCGAAAGAGAATGTGGGAAAGATATAAGGCGCGTTCGCGCCGGTGTGTAGCATTTCCCGAGTTAGCTTAGTCGGTAGGGCGTCGGGCGCTTGCCGTCGCGGCCGCAACGTCGTGGGTTCGATTCCCAGTGGGGTATCTTTTTTGTGTTTTTTCTTCTCACCCGTTGGTGTCTATTTTATCAACGTCATATCCGTGACGGATGTACTTGGTGGACCCCGGCATAAAACACTTTCGTGTTAAAAACAAGGTGTCCTTACTACTTGTGTGTGGAGACATTGTTGGGTATCGGGTGTCTCAGCTTGCGGCTGCATCTGCGCAGAGCTGATATAGACGGAGCGGACAAGGCGACGGTGAGTTAAGGCCAATTTATATACATATAAACAGAGGCGTTCAACTCGGCAACTGGGGCCGACAGCTTATGGGGCTCGTACTGAGGTGCGACGACGACCCGGGATTTCTTCGTTCGCTTGCTTCACCTCTCCGCGCAGCTTGCTTTTTTATAGCCCTGGCCGATTCCTTGCATCAGCCATTATTTTGAAGCCTCCAATCAGGAACCGCCGTTGGTCGCTCGCTGTAATCGGATCCGTGGTTGAGAGGGCTTACCGCACGTTGCGTGAGAAATTTCCGTCGTTTGCGTCAGACGCATCGCAGGAGTTGCCGGGGATTGCATGGCACCTCGCTGGTGTCAGACAGTATATCGCGTTGACACCACTTGCGGTCAGGAAGTTTGGGTTGAGAGCCCTGGCATAACAACATGGAGCAAACCGGACAGGAGGCAATGAAGTGTTTTGTTCCTTGCTGTAAATGTGGTTACGGCAAAGGGCGAGAGAAGATTCCGCTCTTCGTGGCCCCATCTACGACAAAAGCTATGCGCTCCTACATAAAAGAATTGGTAGCAGGCGGTGCAGCATGCGCAGAGCAGTACGGCAACACAGATAGGCATGCACACCCGCGAACGCGGCCAAGCACGCGTCCGCGCCGCTGCTATAGCAACGGCTGACGGAGTCCCCGCCCGTGGCTCTGCTCGAGGACGGCGTCTCTCCTACGCCGCTTTTTCTCCATTCGTAGCGCCATCTGGCAAACACGCCGCGAAGCATCAAGTGGCGCTGCCAAATGGGTCCCTTCCAGGCGAGCGGAGTCGGCGCTCCTGTCTATCTTACTCCGTGGTTGCGACTAATTAACAAAATTCTCGTTAGTTAACATTTTAACTTTTGACTTTGAGGCAGGTGCTTCCATATCAAAGCTGTACTGCGTGCCAATTGATGGCATACCTATTGCTTAGAAATCCGAGAATGTTGCACGCAGTTCGAGATAATCGTCATTGAATTTCAAGGCCGAAATCGAAACATCGCGCAAGGCACGCACGAAGCGCGACCATTTCCTACGTCAGACCGGAACTACCCACGACAAGAGAAAGACGGCATTTGAATAAAGGCGCGGCCGCGGCCTTACTTTTCGCGTAATGCTTGATGCTTATTCCGTTTCTTTTCGAACTGTGCACAACAAATCCGCAATATCAATCTCTTCTATCTCTGGGAAGCATAAAACACAGCAGCAGATTATGCGGTGCTTCCTCTTGCAGACAGGCGAATTAGCTTTTCGCGTTTCTTTATAGTTTAAGAAAGAAACAGGTAAGTACCACCCATTGCACGAAAACATTAAGCTGTCTATTTGCCGTTTTTCAGAATACTTCCCGGTTTTTCTGACCAGATTCTGCTTCGGCGCGCCTTATTTAAATTTCGTCACTTCACTGTCACGTGTTGTTCCGGTGTTGCGCCGCGCTTTATGGGCGCCGGGCGCGATCAGTATAGATTTCGCCATTGAAGTTCAGTGATGAACTTCTCGAACTACGTGCGACTTTTGCGGTTTCCAAAAGCTGGGTATGCCATAAATCATGCACTACCACTTCCTAAAATAAACACTAGTCCTAAAGTTAAGAATTAAAAAGTTGATTAACGAGCGAGGTTTTTGTTATTTGTCGCGTCAACACTGATTTAGCTTCGAGAAAGTATTTCCGCCTCGAGATAGAGTTCATGTGCGAAAACGACAGGGCCCTGACTCTCATACAATTTTTATTAAAAATTTGTATTCTCTTAAAAATCACCATGTGCCCATTCTTGTGCCGAACGTTTCAATTTGAGCGAATGACACAGACAGCGTCTATGAACTGTAGCTCAAATCACATTGCGTACGCCTGTAATCGTACCATTTCCATATGAGTCGCACGTCATGCCTATACGTACGGGTGTCATACGGGCACTGCAGTGGCTGCGAACGTGATGAAGGCCCCCTCAGTATCGAAATTCATGAGCGCAAGTGGATCTCTTTCGCACCTCGTGGAAAGAAGGCATTCGCGATAGGGAAACTTCATTCCCGAGCAGGCTCCAGCGAGATCAGAATTGCGCCATGTGGACACCCGTATACATGCGCAAACAGTCATAATATGCACAGGCATTCATTACGTGGGTATATCAAAATGTATTGACACGAATTGATGGTGTCGACTACATATACATGTCACGATAGAACCCACCATATCCTAGTCGTGCAAGCAATGTGTCTGAACAAAAGAGATATTCGAGAAGTTGGTCAAGCAACGAGACGCGACCTGCGTTGAGTGATACCGCATGTTTAACAGCATTAAAGTGTGAATCGTGGTCCTTGGTCACGGTACTAAAAAAAACACAAAAAGTGCCCGTGTCATCACTTTATACTACCTTCAAATTTATGTTTTCACATATATATACAGGTTGTCCCACATAACTTGAGCCAAGACTGAAAATGAAAGGCACTTCAGAGGCAAATTGGACAAACGTATACTACTCGCATTAGCCCTAAGATACTCAGACTGCTTTTTATTTTCCACTAAACTATTTAGGTATTATTTTGATTAATTAGCTTTTTGATTATTGGCTGAAAACCAAAAATATGGACACTGAGCTGTAGAGCACTTTTGAAACCACGGACTGAATTGTTTCCTGTACGATACGTCTCACGGTGTTATTTTTTCCGCGTTGTAAAGAAAGCCCGCGAAATTTGAAAACGTGCAACCGGTGAACGATGTCGCCTGCGGCTGCCACGGGGAAGCTACAGGGTGCTTTGAAAGTGGCCGATGTCTGGGCGTCCGTCTGTCGTTGAATGACGGTGCAAATGCACGCTGCTGGCCGAGCGCTACCGCGGTGATAAAGCGGTCACAACTGCGAGGAAAAAACACGAGTTTGATTCTGATTCATCAGATAGGGCGAAACGCGACAGAACGATGAAAGGCCTCGACGGCTGCTGCAATTTCGCAGCTTGAACAAAAAGAGACCCCGCAAAGCGTCTGCGTCGTGCGAACCATTCCTGACGAGTTGTCTTTCTTCAGGTGCTCCTCAGACACCCCGTAACCCTTCGTGTTCTGGACAACAACGTTACATTGTTTTAATCTGTGTAAGCAGCTGACATGTCGTACTCGATGAGCAACGAGAGGATATGCGCGGACACCGGCCCTGGCTCTTCAAGCTCCTCGCTCGTACCACCCACGGACGTCATCAGGGCGACATCCCTCGCTAACTAAGGAGCTAGACCGTTTCGCCGCGAGAACTTCCGGGTCCTCGCAGGCCACATCACCATCAGTGGCTCCGTGGGAACTCCCGGTGTTCGCAGTTTTCAAGATGACGCCGTTGTATGGGGTGTCTACCAGCAATGCGCTCGGCTCTCGCCATGCCTGCCCGGAGAATCACAAATGGCTGGCGGCCATTGACCGCCTTCATGGTGCCGCCAAGGCACGGCATGCCTACGAAGGCGTCAGGCAGCGGTCCTCGTCTGAATGGTGTGCAAAGTTCACAAATCTCTTTCGCCCCCTTTTCATTACCCTGCGACCGCCTCCCTGCTTATCCACTGTCTCCTTCGCCTAAGGGCTGTGAGACTTACACCTAGCCAGTGCAGCACAGGGGCTTTCATCACCCCTCCCTACCTCAATGATCGAGATCGTCATGGCCACCATCCCGACGCTGCAGCCGTGCCCTACGACCCCTCGACAGAGTATGTCGATATCCGAGCTGGTGGAACTCACCCAGATGCTGTACACCACTACAGCTTTCCGAGTGCGCGTCCGTATGCGATGCCAGCACAATACCGCCAGGGGCTGAGAGGGTGTCTACCGAGTTGACATTTCTAAATTCCCTGAGCTTTCCAGGTTTTTCCCTGAGTGTTTTTGCTAAATTCCCTGAGTGAAACAGAACTTTGTTTTATGTCAAGATGGGTAGACCCCATGTCGCTCGATGATGCACTCACTAGTACGCACGTTTAAAAATAAAAATGACTTCATCCCATTTGAATAGTACAAAGAACAGTTAAACCTCAATATAGCGAAGTTGGTAAAAGTGGCAATTTACTTCGTTATATCGAAACTTCGTTAAACTGAAATTCGACTTTCATGCAAGGCATAGTTACCGAAGGACTAATAATAAACTGAAAATGCCACAAGCATTCTCGACAGCATGAAAAAGCTTTTTTCTTTTACGTGAAAAAAATTTTCTTGAGTTTGAGGTGCAGCAACCACAATTATATGCCTTGCCTAAGTGTCACGTGTAAAGACGAAACAAATGCAGGTCTAATGCACTGTGGAATTGTGCTTATTCTGCTGCTGCAAGCTTGTCAATCCTCGCGTGTTGCCCAGAGCAGTGCGACGCCTTTGCTATCATGTTGCCCCGCTGAATTGTTTGCTCTCCACGAACGCGCAACATCGAAAACCGTCGCACGTTTAGAAAAAAAAAAGTCACAGTTTCACCGGGAGAGCGAAATAGTTAATCTGATAGCAACAAATAGGAATTTTATATGAACACAGTTTAGCAGCTCAGTTCCTTCAGTGAAACACAGCCGCTGCATTAAGAGTTGTGACCTATCTATGGCTCAGGGGCGTATTCAGCTGCCTACTTTGAGGCGGGAGGAGGACAAAGGCTGAAGCCAACTCCTAAGCAGTGCATTTTCATGGGTCGCGCATATTTACAACAGCCCAGATGGGATTATGGCGGCGCCTTAGAAGCCTTCGTTGGAAATGTGCATCGGGAAGCAGGAAAGGGTATAGCGATGAGAAGAGAGGTAGAGAGCAGGGACAAGATTTTTTTTAACTTTTTCTGGGCAGTGGTAGGCAAAGCAGCCTGACAAATGGGGCAAACTCAACAGGCAGCCTGTCAAAGGAGGTGGACGACAGGCACTGAAGGGAGGGAGGCGATCGCCGCTACCAACCCCCCCCTTCTGGACCTGCTACTGCTTTGGCTTCAACGGAAGTTTTTTTTTTTTTGAATTAGAGCACAACACCTACAAAGGTATGAGCCGTCTGCTGATCCCTTCTAAAGATAACGCGGCGCAAGCGACCACAGCCGCTGGTACAAAGTACGCACTTCCTGTCGGACTCACACAGCCCCCCCCCTCACCAACCCTCGTCTCCTATCTCCATGTGTCCATAGCGCGCGAAGGAGACCGTCGCCCTCGTTTCATCTCTGCTTAAGCCCCCGTTCGTCGGCAGCGTTCGGGCACTTTCATTCGCGCAGAGTATACGACGCGCGGGGTGACGTATCGCGAATTTGAACTTGATAAGGAAGATCATGGCGAAGGCAAAGAATTCGCCTGAAGTGTCTATATAATCGCTATCGCAAAAAAAAACAATATAGCAGCGGGCTAAGATGGCATGAAAGCACGGCAACAGCCTGAGTTCCGGCACATCCGATTATGGTGGCCACATTTCTGTTTTCCGACATCGCGCGCCGAATCTAGCAAGTGGGATCGGTGCCGGTCTCGCGAATTTCGGTCGCCGCTATGCCTTGGCTCTGAAAAGTTTGTGATTCGTCTTTGTAGCAAAACATCCGCATAAGCAGTGGTGTGGCTGCTAATTGCGAGCTGCAACCCCCAAAAATATCGGTCGACTGCCTGAAACTTGTTTCAGCAGTGCCCTCACCGGAAAAAAAAAAGAAAAAGCTTTCACTTGCTGTAATTGGGCCTTTTAGTTACGCTCGCTCTCGCCTGGAAATTTATTCTATTCTCCAAGCTCGGGATCAGAGCGAGTGAGCTCTACGATAACCGCCAACAAGCGTCGCCGTCTTTTTTCTCGCCGATTGGGATGGATTGCAAGATACCAGCCTTGTCGACGACATCCGCTTCCTGAACGATCACGATCGCTTGCAAGATAGCTCAAGCTCGTTACATCTACTACAACTAATCATGCTTGTTACTTGACACGCGACGATAACAAAAATACCATATCGGCGCTAACGCACGACACGCAGGACAAATAATACAGAACTACACCGCGCAGTCACAGAACACCCTGACATTGCGCGATACGATGTGCCTTGGTTCATGGTTCTCGCATGCCACGCATTAGCCGATTCTCTCCCACTCCACCAATCCAAAGGCGAGGAGAGCATCGAGGTGCGCTCCTTCCCCGCAGCCGCCGTTCGATTCGAAAAATGGGTTCACAATATCTCGAGCAAGCGTTACCGCGACTTTCGTTCCCTTTAAATAAAGTTACTGTGGATTTTCCCTGATGGGAGCACGATTTCCCTGAGTTTTCCCTGAGTTTTTCCAGAATATTCAAAATCCCTGAGAATTCCCGGTTTTCCCGGTCGGTAGACACCCTGCGACCAACATAAGTCGGAGAAGGTGGTCTCACGCTACCCATCACTTCAACACGCGCACGCACCGGCTGCTGCCGTACAGGACACTCCATTTCTTCACAAACCAGACCGGTCAAATGATGCCAAGATGGGCCCTCCCACGTCGGAACCGCATCTCCGGACGTTACCGCAGTCGTTGGCCGAGTATGCGGACGTCCGGCGCTCGAGCCTCATAGAACAAGACCCCAAAGGAAACGAAAACTCCAAGTGTTCAATCCTCGTAAAGGCCATCTCTAGATGCAAGTGTTCGAAAACCGAGGTACTTGTGCGGAGACACGCAGAATCGCTCGCCAGATGGCTTAACATTTTTTGCAGGCCATCAGTGTCGCCAACCACTCAGCAGGGCAATAGAGCACCTGGACGGGACACGCATAAGGAGGTCTTGAGACCATGCCGGTACAGCCAGTGTCGCCCCCCAGAAGGTTCGGCAACTCGGCCAGATAAATCGCGGCGTACACAAGTCCGACCACCGCGACACGGTCATTGCCGCCCTCCGGAGAAATCTTTGCAAGAATATCCACACAGGCTGCGGCGTTGAAAAGGCCAGCCACCAGGGGAATGTTTCGCAGCGTCGGGTCATCTAGGTAGCGAAACACTTGTTCTGACCGTTCAGAAACCGAAGTCGGTCCCCATTTTCGGAATCCTCAGCCGACTGGCCCGGTCGGCGCCGGGACAGACGGCTGAGGATTCCGCTGCCCATGTAGGCCGGCAATAATTACCTACGCGTAATGGAGCCGAATATATCAACACTGCACACTTCAAACACTGGCTTCCTAAAATCACGTTCATTGGGGGTGATAGAGTTTAAACCCTCCCAAGCCGCTTCTGCGAGCTCTCTAAACAGACGTGGAAACGGACTACTGCTCAGAGCGCGCCATCAGAAACTACAGAAAGCACTCGTCACCTGGGCCGAAAGGGTCACTCATCAATAAAGCGGTCACCACCACCGACGCAACCAGCACCCAATTGGTGCTGGTAGCGTCGGTGGTGGTGACCGCTAGGTGCTGGTATCGTCGATGAGTGCCACCTATTTCAGCAAGCCGCAAAAGGCGACGTCAGCTCCGGCGGCAGGGGAGCCTGGTACCACAAAAGACCGTTGCACGCTTGCAATCGATTAGGAACGCACCCTGACACGCCGCAGAGGTGGCTGAAAGCGCGACAAAGATAGTGCCACGCCCACTTCTTGTCTTGTTTTGATGTATTCGGGTTTGACCGGCAGGGACGGTTATCAACGCTCGACGCTGTCCGCGAAGTAGTGTTCTAGAAGCGTCGCGATTGTAGTAGATCGGTTTGTTAAGATTGCGCCCCGCACGCGAATGTTCCAGCTTTGTCTAGAGATAACACCGCCACCAGCGATATTGCTGGAAAGTTCGATAGCGCCTGTATAAAAGCCGACGCGCTTGATCGCTTTTCAGTTGATCGACGGTCGACGTTCTGTCCGCCGCTATCAGTGTATTGCTGTAGTTTGACTATCAGTTTCTCGGCCACAAGTTCGGCCAAATAGTTTCACCTCGGACCTGCTGACTGCTGTCTTCGTCGACGTCACGACTACGTGACATCTGGTGGAAGTGCTGCTTCTTCCATGATCCGGGCGCCCCCGCGAAGCGCTGACCCAAGCCCAAGCCGCGAGGAGGACGACGGCAAAGAAAACCCGGATCGTCGAGCAAGCCGCAGGCAACAAGGTCTACCGCCAGAGCACGGGCCTCTACCTGAAAAGACCCGGCAAACCAAGATCCTGACCTCGACCACAGCGACGATGACAGACGCTGTGCCGCCCGCACCGATCCTTCTCCGGACGCCCAAGGAGCCGCCAACCTTCCGCGGATCGTCGTTCGAAGACCCGGAAAGCTGGCTCGAAGCCTACGACCGAGTCGCGATTTTCAATGCCTGGACCAGCGAAGACAAGCTACGGCATGTCTATTTCGCTTTGGAAGACGTCGCTCGGACCTGGTTCGAGAACCAAGAGCGAAGCCTGACAACATGGGACATCTTTCGCACCAGGTTCCTCGTGACATTCACGAGCGTCGTCAGGAAAGAGCGTGCTGAGGCTCTGCTCGAGACCCGCGTGCAGATGCCGAACGAAAACGTGGCGCTCTTCACGGAGGAGATGACCAGGCTGTTCCGTCATGCAGACCCTGTCATGCCCGAGGACAAGAAGGTCCGCTTTCTTATGCGAGGAGTCAAACAGGAGCTCTTCGCCGGGCTGATGCGGAACCCCCCATCGACAGTTCAAGAATTCGTCTCGGGAGCAACGACCATCGAGAAGACGCTCGAGATGCGCACCCGGCAGTACAATCGCCGCGCATTTCAAGACAGCACAGCTGTTCATGGCCTCGGCTCCGACGACTTCCGCGAAACGATCCGAGCAATCGTGCGAGAGGAGCTGCGAAAGCTTGCGCCGTTTGCACAGCCCGAAGTTACGTCGATTGCTGACGTTGTACGCGAGGAAATCACACAGTCACTGGGTGTTCCTCAGTCGGCACCGCCGCAGCTGCGAGCCATGAGCTATGCAGCTGCAGCCCGACGCAACGCCCCCCCCCTCCTCGCCCACGTCAAGACGCCGCGCCACCCCAGCAGTTCCGCCGCCAGGCACCACCGCCGCCACCACCGACGTCATATCGCCCGCCAGCCGGCTAGCGATCCGCGCCGAGGAAGACCGACGTTTGGCGCGCCCCTGACAACCGCCCGCTCTGCTACCACTGCGGGGAGGCCGGCCACACGTACCGCCGCTGCCAGTACCGACAGATGGGACTACGCGGATTCGCCATCAACGCGCCGCGCCCGCAGCCAGGCGAACGGCCTCGCGACATCGACGACTACCTCACCGGAACACAGTGGCAAGAACGACGACCTTCCCGCTCGCCGTCGCCCGGCCGCTATAGGCCTGACTGGCTGCCCAGGCGGCGCTGCGAAAACGGTGCTAAAAAGCGCCCCCTAAGATAAGTTCTTTGGTTTCGAGTAGTCAGACTGGCGGCCGCATGCAGCACTAAGCTCAGATGCGCAATGGAGCCGCCGCTATCGGTTGTGCTGCGCTTTGGATCTAGGCCAATTTCTGGCGTGGCTGAGTTCTTCAGGCCAAGCAATCTGCGTAAACGCAAGAAGCTCGTCAACGTCAAGTGTGTTTACGACGTGGAGGAGATTGAAGGAACCATTTCGGCGCGCTGCAACTCGCAAGTGCAGCGAATCTCATACGACGTTGAACTCGAGTTAAGTTTTACGATGGCATGCTCGCGCGATTAACGACAGTGCATAAACGAAAAGATTGCTGTTAAGAAAGCCGAAATGATTTGCATTACACGACGAAACGGAATCAAGAAAGGTCCAGTGACGAAGGCTAGCCGTCGGCGGCCCGAATGAGCGCATTCGCGCCGTGTGCCGTTTTCTGCCGCATTCAGTCGCAAACACACTTTTTCCCCATGCAGGGTCGTAATTTTCAACATTTGCTTCTAGGGAATTCGTCAAATTTTGTCAGCGTGCGGTGGCGGTCGAGAAGCGACGGCGCGCAATGTTTACAGCCGGCCGCTGGAAGCAGCCGGCTGTAAGCTGCCGAAAAAATCGTAGGCACATACGCAGGGTGACTCATGGCATCGTTTTTCTCGTTTCCCACGAAATGCCGGCTGCATATCCTCGTGATCGCCGTCGGCAGCCACGGCGTGCCGTCTGGACTGCACACAGGAAATATATACATATATAAACGCGTGCACGCGCGTACGAAAAGTAATCAGCACGTTACGTTGCAAACCACGTTTTGCTCGCGTACTCACTTCACGCGTCGGACGGCACGTATCCAGCGGTTACGTCGCTCCACTTCGTACGGCTTTCAGGGGAACCAGTAAAACCGCACATTAGGATCCTTACCCCCATGTTCGAGGCAATTAACCACGCAACAATAACGACGGCGACCGCGCTTCGGGACCGCGCGCTGCTCAGAGCCGTCGCCCGGACTACCTGCTTTCGGCACGGTTTGTTGAAGCAGGGATCGCTCGTCAAACATGTCAGACTCTGCAAGCATAGCGGACAAGTTCCTAGCGTACGTTTTCAGCACTTTTTGAGCCTGAAAACTAGGCGCAAAATTAAGTAAAACGCTCAAAGCAACTGAGAACTGCGTAACTCGCCGGTCGGCGTCCATTTTTGACTACCCAAGCAACTTCGGCGCACGCCACCAGGCTCCGCCACAGTACTCAAAACTCCAGCGCGTCAGCCCTATATGTCACCGCACCGCCGGCCGTACACTGGCCAAGCGAGTGACATGTCCATAGGGCCAATGGGGACGAAAATTTGGACACGATGGTAGCGCCGTCTGGATTCTAACGGTAGTTGCAAAAACAATTAAAAATGTTACCTTGCTCTCAACAGAAAAAGCTTTTATCATTTTTCACATGCAATTTAGTTTTAAGAACTACGAATATTGTTTGTAGATTTTATAGCTGTGTATAAAATGAAATATGTTTGAAACGCACAGGGCGTTTTGATATGGCGGCTGGCGTTCCGCATAGCAGACGATGCCGTCGTCGTCTGCTTCTGCGTCACCGCTGTCCGCCGCTCGCTCCGGCAGCCCCGTCTCCACCCTACCTGAATTTTTCTCGTTTCCATAATGTACACTGTAGTCAATTACTCATTAGGTACTCACAAGTATCTTGCATACTTACTTTAGTAGGGCTGTGCTGCCGCATACAGGCCGAGCGAAATGACAACGCTGATCACACAAACTTGCTGCATTAAATTATTTTATTGCGACTGCATCGATGGTTACACAAAATGAAGGACACGTAAGTAGCGTTTTAGCATGTATACCAGCGAATAACATGCATGCATAAGCGTTTATATGCAAAGGAGGTACGTACTACGCATAGCCCCACCACAGATGTCCGGAGCACAGAAGCTGTCCAGCGTTGGATGATAAATAGATCCAACTGCACGAAGCCTTCGCTGGTATAAGAAAGGTATACCGCTAAAGTCCCTGCACTTCTGCTCAAGATGTCCCACCACTTCGTTCACAGTATTCAGCAAACTGTCTGTAACTGATATGAACATATCCGCGTCCCTTTCACGGCCGCCAGCGCGGCGTGACTTCTGTTTTCTGGCTTGCGCTGCCACAAAAGTGCGTCACTTTCAAATCTTTTTAGCCTTCGCGCTATACACGCTTCTGACAGCATAAAATTAAATGAGAAACGGTTTTTTGTGCATATTGACCTGAAGTATTACAAATAAAATCGGCGAAAAAAAAGGCTTAGATGGCGTTTCGATTACCGCTGCCGGCGGTGCGCTGTCGTCGTTTCGATGGGGGCGACACCTGAAGGCCCGGACGCGAAGCTTGCATCATGCCACCGGCTTGCACTGGCCCAAACCGGGGCCGGTCGCCTAGCCCGTATCCGGAAAACTAAGGGCAGCAACCGATGGAGGAGCGGTTGCTGTACGACGAAAATGGCGCAGTTCCCGAGGCAAGAACTGCGTCGTCGTCGCAAAGTACAAGTCCTCTTCTTTTGCCGCCAAATGTTTTTAATGCCGTTCTTGAAGGTGTATCTGTTCATGCTCTTATCGATACGGGTGCCGCAATCTCTGTCATCGCCGAAAAACTGTGCCGCTCATACCGAAAAGTGACGACCCCCTTCTTTGGTCCGTTTCTTCACACTGCCACAGCACAGCCCGTCCAGCCTGTCGCGGCGTGCACTGCCAGGCTCCTAATTCAAGGAGTGCCCTACACAGTCGAGTTCGTCGTACTTCCGCACTGCTCTCACGAGATTATTTTAGGTTGGGATTTTCTGTATCGTCAACAAGCCATCATTGATTGCGCCCGTGCAGAAGTCGCCTTCTCATCACCTGACGATGCTCTACCTGCCGACGGTCCTCTTTCCTGCAGGAAGGTGATTATCACTAGCGACACCGAGATCCCTCCGCACGCTACTGTCTTGGCCCCTGTATCATGTTCTGCTGCCTCCGACGCTACCGCCCTCTTCACGCCTTCCGCTACATTTGTTCATCGCCACCTCTCACCACTCCCAACCGCTCTTCTTACCCTTCAAGGTGGTGCGACCGACGTACATGTGGGCAATCCATTCCCATTCCCGATTACCTTGCTTCGCGGTGAATGTATCGGCACAATGGAACCTTGCGAAACCATCACTCCGTTGGCCGTTCCTGATGGTGCATCAGAGGTCAACGCCCTCTTCTGTAGTCCCCTGAATGGCACATCCGCTGGCGACATTTTCAACCATGTAATCGACGACGGTCTCAACTCGCAGCAACGCCATGACCTTGTAAGCCTCCTTGACAAATTTCGCCCAGCTTTCGACAGCCAGAGCACTTGTCTAGGCCGAACATCGACTGTATGCCACCAGATCGACACAGGTACTCACCCACCACTACGGCAGCGACCATACCGTGTATCGTCGACTGAACGCCGCGTCATTGATGAACAAGTAGGTGACATGCTCAAGCGCGGCGTCGTTCAACCCTCAAATAGCCCGTGGGCATCACCATTTTTTTAGTTAAAAAGAAGGATGGCACGATACGCTTTTGCGTAGATTATCGTCGTCTCAACAAGATAACGCGAAAGGATGTTTATCCTTTGCCCCGTATCGACGACGCTCTAGACTGCTTACAAAGTGCAGAGTTCTTTTCTTCCCTCGATTTACGCTCTGGCTATTGGCAAGTGCCTATGGATACCGATGATAGACCAAAAACTGCATTTATCACACCGGATGGCTTATACGAATTTAATGTGATGCCATTCGGCCTTTGTAATTCGCCGGCGACATTTGAGCGCATGATGGACACTATTCTACGAGGTCTCAAATGGAACACATGCTTGTGCTACTTGGATGATGTAGTGGTATTTGCGCCAGGCTTCCCCACGCACCTTCGTCGCTTGGAGCAGGTTTTACGATGCCTCACTGAAGCTAGCCTCCAACTAAATATAAAGAAATGTCACTTTGGGGCACGCAAGCTGACCATTCTCGGACATGTCGTGTCGAAAGATGGCGTGGTCCCTGATCCCGCTAAGCTACGTGCTGTTAAAGAGTTCCCGAGGCCCACGTGTTTGAAAGAGTTGCGTAGTTTTATTGGGCTTTGCTCATACTTCCGCCGCTTCATTCACAATTTCGCCTCGATCATGGAACCTTTGACAGACCTGCTTCAGGGAGACTCCAATCTATCTGCGTGGTCCCCGGCGTGCGATCATGCCTTTGCGACGCTGCGTCAGCTACTCACAACACCACCCATACTGCGCCATTTCGATCCAAGTGCTCCTACAGAAATCCACACGGATGCTAGCGGTGTCGGTCTTGGAGCAGTCCTCGCCCAACGAAAGCCCGGCTACCAAGACTATGTTGTTGCGTACGCGAGTCGCACACGCACAAGAGCGGAAGCAAACTATTCAGTAACTGAGAAAGAACGCCTAGCGGTCATCTGGGCCATTACAAAATTTCGGCCTTACCTCTACGGTCGACCCTTCGATGTCGTTACCGATCATCACGCGCTTTACTGGTTGTCTTCCCTCAAAGATCCCTCCGGCCGCTTGGCACGATGGGCTCTCCGGCTCCAAGAGTAGGCCATCCGGGTTATGTACCACTCAGGCCAGAAGCATGCCGATGCAGATGCTCTTTCGCGTTCGCCTGTTCCCACTGACATTGCGAGTGTCTCCATTCTAGACAATATAGATTTCAAAACAGGAGAAAGTGCCTCAGATCAGGCTGGCCGACGTTTCGATAGGGGACCTGTCTTTGTCAAAGGTGCCTTGTCATCCCTTGCGTGTTAGTTTTAAGGGGTTAGTGATGACGTCGTGTCCAGCGGTGGCGCGTCTGTTGCTGTTTGTAATTTCTGACTGGAAAGAGAGAAACTCGAAAGCAGAGGAGTGTAGCCCTTGCCACATTTCAAGAAAGTTTGCAAACACGTTCGGGTCTGCCATGTCAGAGTTAAAGGTAGCTGCAAAGAAGGAAAAAAAAAAAGAAAAAAAGAAAAAAAAGGGGGGGGGGGGTACAACCAAGCGAGAGGGCGAGTGCAGCCATCACAAAGAGCTGCAGAAGGTGGGGAGGAAGGAAACTACAGGCGGGGAGAAAAACCGGGCGGCTTACGTTTAAATGTCCGCCAAGGAGCTGCAGAAGGTGGTGGGGAAGGCAGCTACAAACGGGGGGGAAAAAAAAGAGGGTACTCGGGCGGCGTACGTTTAAAATTCCGCCTGCCTACTTTAAGTGATATTGAAAGGGTTGCCTGAAAAGCAAGCTCCTGCTTAATGGGTGAAGCAATTGGCTGGCATATGCATCCAGTGTCGTCGGTGGCTTCCAAAAATTGGGCGCCCGTCAACTAAGAGGGGAAAAAAGAAGGGAAAAAAAAAGTTGAAAGGAACGAGGGGCGGCAGTGGGGGAACAATCGGAATAAGACTCGTAGAACTTCCTGAGAAGGCGAGGGCTGTGACAATGCTGGCCAGAAGCGGCCTTTGGAGCGCGGAAAGGGGGAAGGAAACCGTGGTTCAGATTCACTAGAAAATGAAAACATCTTACGAGACTAATATCTACAGGTATGTGCACATATATACATGCAAGGTTAAGAGATAATAAAAAAGAATATTGGTAGTGTATTATGGGAGCTGGTCGGGATTTTATTTTGCGAATAGGTTAAGGTTTTTGAAAGCTGAGCGTACTTCATGTCTCTTAATATTATAGGAATCATGCTATAGCTTTTAACGATTCCAAATTACCACGAGCTAGATTTATTCCTGATGGGTGTAGGGATTGAAATTTGTGTATCAGATACGATTCCAGGTATTTCCTCTCACGTGGTGACCGGAAGTTTGTTTGTAGAATGTAAAGTTTGGCTTGATCGAAATTGTGGTCTTGTTGATTGAAGTGGCTGGCTACTGCTTTTGGTAAGTTGTGCTTTGTGTCTGCGCGGTGGCCGTTCAGTCTTACATGAATTGGTTGTCCAGTTTCGCCTATGTACTGTTTTTTACAGGTGGCACACTCAATACAGTAGATCAGGTTGTTTGAGGTGCACGTGAAGTTCGATGTTACCTTGTGAAGGTAATCGGATGCTGTGCTTTTTACGTTGGTGGCTGGCTGTATATGTTTGCACGTAGAACATCTTGGACGCCCACAGGGTCCAGACGTTGGTGTAGTTCTTGTTGCGAGTTTTGCATGTACGAGCATATCTTTAAATGTTGCGTCGCGTCTGTAGGCAACCTTAGGCGGTTCGGGGAAGATTTTTTTAAGTTTCTGGTTGGTTGTTAGAATCGGATAGTATTTTGCGAGGATGTTGTTTATGTTCGGAAGTGCGTTGGAAAATTTTGTAGTGAGAAGAGGCGTTGTTGTTGTTGTGGTTTTAGGGCGTGGTTTGAGTGTCTCAGTGCGATATAGTTTTAGTGCGTCCGTGTAAGCCTTATGAAGGAACGCGTTTGGATGGCTTCTGTTTGCTAGTGTTTCTTTTAGGGTAGTAAGTCTGTTTACGTAATCCTGATCCTCTACGCATATGCGACGTAACCTTGTTGCTTGGCTCCTGAAAATGCCCTGTTTACAATGTTTTGGGTGATAGCTAGTGTAATCTAGGTATTGTTGCTTGTCAAATGGTTTTTTATACAGCGTTGTCTTTAATATACCATTCTCAAGATATATGGTTGTATCAAGAAAGTTGATGCACTCAGCTGAGGTCTCGGACGTGAACTTTATCGTTGGATGAAAGGAGTTTAGGAATGATGTAAATTTAGCTAGATTGTCCCTGCCGTGACGCCATATTATAAGTATGTCATCAATGTACCGAAGGTATGTGTGGGGTTTGTCTGCGCAGCGAGCCAGGAAGTCTGTTTCCAGAATTCCCATGGATATGTTTGCATAAGTGGGTGCGAATGGGGTGCCCATGCTTGTTCCTTGTATTTGAAGGTAGTAATTTTCTTCAAATTCAAAATAGTTGTGTGATAGTACTAGTTCGAGTAATGATAAATATACTTCAGTAGAATGCTGTACGTTATGTTGATTTAAAGTTTGCTTTATTGAGGTCAGGCCCTCTGGGATCGGGATATTCGTGTATAAAGCGGTAACGTCTAGTGTGACGAGGATGGCGTTTTGTGGTAGTGTGCCTTTGCTATTAATCTCTTCTATTATTCGCAGTAGGTGTGGGGTGTCCTGTACAAATGACGGGAATGTCTTCGGAATGTCCCCGAGAAAGTGGTTAAGGAATTCGGAGAGGCTCTCGGTTGGGGTGTTGTTATTTGATACTATTGGGCGCCCTGGAATATTGGCAGTATATAATTCGGTGGATGGTACTTTGTGAATTTTGGGGAGGAGGTAAAACCTCCTCCCTAAAATTCACATACTACCATCCACCGAATTATTGTGATTCACCGCTGTACTACCGCATATCACCCGCAAAGGGCTTGACCGAACGCTTCAACCGAACTCTTGGCGACATGCTTTCTATGTATGTCGCCTTTAACCACACCAACTGGGACCTTATTCTTCCCTACGTAACGTACGCCTACAATACGGCACCCAAGGCGACGACAGGCTTTTCTCCCTTCTTTTTACTCTATGGCCGAGAACCATCGTCTCCGATCGACACCATTCTTCCCTACTGACCCGACTCATCTGAGAGCACACCACTTTCCGAAGCTGCTCGCTATGCAGAAGAATGCCGGCAACTAGCTCGCTCCCTTACAACTGAAGAACAGGGGCTACAGAAATCTCGACATGACGACGAACGGCCCCCCAACCAGTTTTCGCCCAACTCTCTTGTTTGGCTGTGGGTGCCTCCCACCTCTGCGCCAGGTATCTCCTCGAAGTTTGTCAGCAGGTACCATGGACCCTACCGCGTCCTACAGCAAACTTCTAACGTCAACTACCTCATCGAACCCCTCACGCCCACTGCGGACCTGCGTCGCCGAGGCCGCGAAACTGTTCACGTGGATCGCCTCAAACCATACCACGAACCCCTTGTTCTTACGACACCTTAGTACACCCAACTGGCTCCGTCTTCAGCGAGGGGGAAAGATGTGATGAAGAAGAAGTGCACCCTGAAGAGCTAGACAGTCGGATCGTCAGCGCTAAGCAGAAAATGCTCGTGCTGAACGTTGTTGCTGTTCGCGCTGGCTATGCCTACTGTTATACCGTCTCATATTACAGTTTCTCTTGTCGAGGCCGTGTCTCACCTCTTTATTATAGTTCCATTATTTCGTCCTGGTCTGCCATCACATCGGCCACAAACAGTGATCACCTACCAATATTATTTTAAATAGTGTGCCCACTTCGTTAACCAAACATGTTCGAAATTATGTTAATTACAGCAAATTTAAAGATTCAGTACGATCAGACTTAAATAAACAGACAGGATTAAGCTATCAGGTAAAGGCAATTAATTTATGTCAGCTATTAGGTGACTGTAGGAAAAAAGCCGAATTCAGTATGCAATCAACTAAAAATAGAACGCATTCACCATGGTGGAACACAGACTGTGAACGCGACTATAGGCGACGAAAAGCAGCTTGGAAGAAATTACTCTACAACCAGTGCCCACGTAATTGGAAAGACTATAAATATACCGCTGCCACGTTTAGACAAACGGTTAGGTTGACAAAGCAAAAGAAGATTATAACTCCAAACATTACAGCTATATGTCAGAGACCAAAAATAAGAAAGCACTCTTTAGGATTCTGGGATGCAGAAAGATTGTTCCGCCACCAGTAAATATAGAATCGGTTTGTTTATCACCTGCAGAATTGTCGCTGTCATTGGAAGCAATTGGGAAGGGATTGGAAGATCGCTTTGCATCGTTGTTACCCTATCCTGTGCCAGTTACAGGAAAATCTAATGAATATAAGGCAACCACATTAGAAGAGATATCAGAAATAGTAAAGTCATTGCCAGCTTCATCTCTAGGTCCTGACAATATAACTACAGGCATGATAAAAATTTTGTTTGAGTTGTCTCCCAGCGATATTCTTAACTTTATAAATTTTTCTATAGAAAACGCATGGATTCATCCCGAGTAGAAAGTCGCCAAAGTAATTCCACTACTTAAAAAACAGGGCGCTGGCTATGCAATCCACAATATTAGACCTATTTCGCTCACTTCAAACCTTGTGAAACTAATACAGCGGGTTTTATATAGGCATATTGAAGAATGGGTCTACGGATAAGTTCAGTCATAGCCACAGATGCCTCCGTTGCAGATGAGAAGGCAGGAGTGGGCATTTATTCAACAGCATTAAACTGGTCCTTTTCTCTTCGACTGCCCAATTTTACGCCTATATTCCAGGCAGAATTAATGGCAATTATTCTGGCATTACGCAAACTCCCAGCATCTATTTCTTCAGTGGTTATATTGACCGACTCTGTCAGTTTGCGCTGCTTTGACAGTACCAAAGTCATCGAGCTGCCTGTCAGAATAATATACATATATGCCCAACCATGTACGTGTTGTCCGTTTGGTTTGGGTACCAGGTCATACTGGAATAACTCTAAATGAAGCAGCGGACACAATGGCGGAGCGTCCTCTGGTTCTGGCGCGGTCTCTGGACGCATGGCCGGCCCGTGTTGTTCGGGCGTGCGCGGAGCGCCTTCTCCGATGTCGCCGGGCGTACGCACAAAGTACGCCGCGGCGCTGACCGGTGCGCACTGCGGCGCAGTGACTTAACTACTCAGCGCTTAACTACTTACGCGAGAGCCCAAATGTTGCAGGCCGTCGGTAGAGACCCATGGTTCACCCGCATAACGCGCGCGGAAGTTCGTTCGGCGCAAGCCCTCGACTTCGTCCTTACTCAATTCTATCAAGTCATGGATGCACACCATCGTAAGCATCTCCGCCCGGCCTCTCACTCACGGTGGGGGAACCCGTGGTGGACGCCGCAGCTCGCATTGGAACGCAAACGCGTCAATGCAGCACGCCGAAGGTTCCAGCGCTGCAAGGACGATGCCCTACGCGCCATCTTTCGCTCACAGTATAGCGGTCTTCTAGCCGCGTTTCGGCGTACCACGGCGCAGGCCCGTGAGGCATACATGCGTGGGTTTTGCGACGAATGTTCCCGAAAGTCCGTCTTTTCGGCCCCTTATAACCAGGCTTTCGGGAAGGTGCGTGTCGACCAGGTACTCCCCCCGCTAGTCCGACCCGACGGTTCACGGACAACTACTCACTTAGAGTCGGCGGCCCTGCTTCTGCAGACGCAGGTTGCGGTGGACGACCCGGCGACAGACGGCCCTGACCGGTCGTACGTAAGCGCACCGTACGTCACGCGGGACCAGGGCGTGCCGTTAACATACGCGGAATTAAACGCGGTGGTCCACCAGATGCGGGACAAATCGGCACCGGGGCCCGATGGCCTGTCGCCCCCCCCCCCCCCCGTGGTGAAGTGCCTGGGAAGAGTGCATAGCACGTACTTATTCTGGTTTTTTTATCTCTGCCATGCGTCTTGGTCACTTCCCGCCTCAGTGGAAACGCGGGCGCATTATATTCATTCGCAAACCCGGCCGCTCCCTCGACTCGACGACGTCGTACAGGCCCATATGCGTTACCTCTGTGTTGGGAAAGGTTTTCGAGCGACTAATTAACGGCCGGCTGTATTACTTGCTCTTGCGCGGAGGCCACATCCACCCACAACGGTACGGATTTACGTACGGCAAAAGTGCGGTGTTGGCGTTACACCGCCTTTACGATCACCTCGTACGCCTCAAAAGAGATAAGACGCCGGCCGTTTTAATGTCGCTCGATTTTCAGGGGGCGTTCGACAGTGTCTGGCACCCCCTCGTGCTCCAGTTCTTTCGCGATCGTGGCCTCCCGTCCCGCCTCTACCATCTTTTGCGGACTTTTCTGTGCGACAGAACGGTGGCCTTTACGTCGGACGCGAGAGAGGCCCACGACCGGCCTTCGTTGGGCAGCCCTCAGGAGTCCCCAAAATCGCCGCTCCTCGGGAATGTGGTAATCCATGGTCTCCTCTCACTGGACATGCCCCTGGCGTATCTGTGCAAGCTTACGCCGACGATACCGTGATCCTTATCTCGGGCAAGACTCGCCAGAGTCTCGGAGAGACGGGATCCGAGGTCTTGAGGCGCGTTGAGGCATGGACGTCCGGCGCTAAGGTGCGTCTAAGTCGCGAAAAGACTTTCTGCGTCCTTTTCTCCCATGGCGTGGGAGGAATGGAACGCGTCCATCCCATGGTGCGGGCGGAGGCGTCGGGAAAAGGTCTCACGTTCGTAGACACGCTCCGCGTGCTGGGAGTCGTGTTCGACCGACGCCTGAACTTTTTCGCGCACGCAGACCACCTGCGCACGAAGGCCGAACACCTCGCGGCTAAGATCGTGACGTTCAAGAACATGGCCGGTACCGTCATACCATCAGACGTGCGCCTGTTGTACGCGGTACTACCGGCCATCGCTTATGCGTCCCCTATCTGGTGGCCCGAACGGCCTGACTGCCGCCGGCGCAGTCGCATACTGTCGGTGCAGCGCTCGGTGCTTCTAGCACTGACCGGCACGTACAAGACCACGCGCACTGCTGCGCTGCAGCTTCTTTTGCACGCGCCACCGATCGAACTCGAATTGCGCCGCCTTAATCAAGAGCTCATCTTGTTTGTTTTGAGGCAGTCCATTGAGTGCGACGGCAAATGATACGACGCCGACAACGTAGCGCTCCCGATAGACCGGTGGACGAGACACAAGGCACAAACGCCCCAGGAGAGACCGGTCTGCCGGCTCTCGGTGCAGCAGGCCCGGGCGATGGCCCGAGACCGGGGCCTCCATGTGTATACCGACGGTTCCCACACGTCCTTGTCATCGGGAGCCGCGTACGTTGTGTTCGGTCGCGGCACCACCATCAAAGCCGTTGGTCGTTACCAAGTTCAGGGCGCAACCAGTGCCTATTGCACTGAGATTGTCGCTTTTACGGAGGCCCTCATATACTTACGGTCCTCTGCCTCTCGGCAACCGACGTTCCTTTACACCGATTGCCTCTCGGTCCTGCAGGCCCTCGCTAGCCCACATTGCCTGGACCCACGCGTTGACCGCATACGAGCGCTGATGGCGCAGATTTCCGCCTCCAGACACCCACAGGCGTTTCACGTCCCCGGTCACCGGGGTCTGTTCGGCAACGAGATCGCCGACTATCTCGCCGCGCGTGCGTGGGTCTCGTCAGAACGGTGCCGCAATCGGTCCGCGACATTCGACCACGCCTGCGTCAGGCTATGATCACGGATTGGGAGCGGGACTGGTCGGAACACCACACTAGCACAGAACTGCACAAATGGACCCCCGATGTCACCAATCTAGCCGCGTGCTACCCGCCCAACCGACTTCTCATCACGTTAATAACTGCACATGGCAGGTTTCCCTGTTACTTTTCACGTTTCGGCCTGATAGACGAGCCGACCTGTCCATGCGGTGGCGACTGTCCGTCCATTGACCACTACTTCACGGTGTGCCCTCTGACCGCACACCACGTTTCCCAGCTGCGATACAAAGAGGATCTCGCCACCGACCACCGCAGGCGATTACCCGCGGACGAGCGCAATCGGGCGCTTCTGACAAGAGTGGTGGCTGTCATTAGCGAGAACATCCCGGACATCTCGCGTTAAGCTTCTATAAGGTTTCGCCCTCGCCAGGACGCGATATACAACGCAGACACCATACACGGCACGTTGTTCTGCCGCCGCACGAGGCCTTTGGCCCAAAATGGCGAGGAACTCTTCATCTCCCCGTGTGGGGCGAACACGTGCCCTTTTTTGTTTTTCTTAAACGGTCGGGCCTTGTCCTTCGCAAGGCACCTTCGCGGCGCCAAGACACGGACCAGCCCATCCATACGGCCACAACATGGCGGCTGACCCAGTCCCCTCGGGATTACTTCGGCCAAGCATCGAGGCCAATGGCGCGCTACCTCTGCGTGCACGCCGCCGCCGGACACCCGGATGGAAGCAGGAGAAGAGTGGGGAGGAGCGGACGCCCAGACGCGGACACCACGACGCCTACAGTGAGGGTTGCGGGACTTTCGGGAGCGCTGGACCGCTGACCTCTTCATCTTGTTGACTCTGCCTTTCCCTGCCTTTCTCTGTCTTTCTTTCTCTTTTCTTGCATCTTCTGTCACCTTCTGCTCCCTCTCTACTTCCCTGCTCACCTTTCCCGTCTGACCATCGGACTCTTATGCACCCTTTCTACTTACTTTCTTTACTTTCTTTTTACGACACCTTAACGCCACACGATGGTGCCAAACTGCGTCTTGGTTCACTTAAAAAAAAGAAGCACCGCAGGTATCCGTGCTCGTTGAGCGAACGGCTTAGGACCCGCGTGCGTTGCCGTTTACCCCATTTTTTTAAATGCGAAGCATTTCTTAGCGAACCTCTGGCACTTTGAGCGTTTCTATCTACGTATCTATCTATCTATCTATCTATCTATCTATCTATCTAGCCGCCTACGTCTGGGTGCTCTCATGATCGCCTCCTTAACTTGGTGTACACCAAAATTTGCATGGGAGGGCAAGAGGATTTGACGAATATGACTGCCGGGTCATGACATGAATAACTTTAAAATCCTGTAGAATACGTCGTCAAACCCTTTCCACTAGACACGTGTGGCACATACCCGTTTACCATGGGCCTCGGTGTACGGGCATGCGCCACAGGTGATTGACAGTTTATATCTACCCATGAAGGGCGAGAACAGACATTGGTAACTTAAATGCTAGAGCATTAAGGAAAACCAACGTCGGCATCGTTGACTCAACGAATGGAAAGAATGAAAATTAGGATCCCAGCAGGAATCGAACCCAAGCATTCTGCGTGGCAATCAGGTATTCTACCACTGAGCCACGCCAGGTCAATAAACTGGTTGGGAAAGACAGCCTACGCAGGCGTAATAACGGTGCTGCGTCAATTGTGATTCTGGTGCTGGCTATCTAATTTTACAAGAAAGCAATAAACACTACATGATACTCCTACGATGTGTACTCCTAGGATACAGGCGTCATATCAGATTAACGTGTGTGGTTCCTGTGTTGGCTCCGCATTTATTGCAGTCTAATAAACATTACGTTTGTATTCTTATGATTCAGCAAGCTATAATGAAGCATTGCTCGACCCAGGAGCAATATATCAACGAAAGTTACATATGATATCCACATCACCGCATGGTAAGGTGCGCTTCGTTCACCAGAAGGACGCAGTGCCCTCTTCATTTCTTACGAGGCTGTGTGATGGCCTCATGCTGACTTAGGATGATGCCAGATTGATTGACAGCTGCTTTGTAGACTAGGCTACGTAGGCCATATACGCCCAGGTAGTCTACGAATACGACAAACACCATCCACTGATGTTGGCCTACGTAGCACTATCCAGGCCTACCAGCCTCGACGGTCTATACCACACCAACACGAAGGGTGGCTTCAGGTTCCAACATGTCGGTGGCTCTGTCGACAGACAATTTGTCGACGAAATCATCAGGGCATCCACGAATTCCAACAGCTCTACTATACCACATACTTCACTACACATGGACCCCTCGTCACCATGATCAAGACCGGATCCTATAACAAGTCATAACCAGCTGCCGGTGCTCACTGATCACGGTGATGATGCCCTTGTTCAAGAACTGTCAAGAACTTCTTGCACAAATGCACACGGGTTCGTGAAACGTGCGTGCGTTCTTGGGACACGTATAAGCACTACATATCAGCTTACCGCTTCTTGTGTTGGTATTACCCACGTTGCCATTGGCAGCTGTAAGGAAAGGACACAAAAGTGATGTGTTTTAGGCATGATTTCGGACTAAAAGGACTAAAAAGCGTCGAGAACCGCGAAAACCGAAACTGAAGAAGACGAGCGGAGGGCAGGTGGCACGAAGGGGACAACCAAACAGGAAGAAGAAGAGAAGAAAAAAGAAGGAACGTGCGAAGAAGGTGGAAGAACGTGCGAAGAAGAAAGTGGGTTGACCTACGAGGCTTGGAAGAAGAAGAAGACGTGCGTTGGTAGAAGGCTCGAAGTGTCGTTCGGAAGCTGGAAGACGCCGCCTGCTGTGGTGTTGTTGGCTGAGTATTGAGTGGTTTTAGCTTTTCTGTCCCTAGTCGAGTATCTGCTTTTGATTTTATCTCAATCTTCGGTGCCGATGTCGACCAATTCTCCTGGTCAGGCGCGATCCGCCTGGTCAGCGTCACTGCCGTCTAATGACTTACCGCTAGACTTGTTTTTCCGCAGTGGTGTCAGCAGCATTCCTGTTGCACTGGTGCCCACAAATGGAGGTTTCATCAGGCTCACTAACCCCCAGGCTGTCCAGAAGGAGCTTAAAGCCACGTCAAACCATTTTCAGACCATCACCGACGTGCGCCAATTCGGGCGTGGAGGCATAGTGTGTAGGTCACCAGACCAGACCTGTGTGCAGGATCTGCTTAAGTGCACCTCGTTTGCTTCAACCCCGGTGAGTGCTTTTATTCCGCCTCACCTTGCGTGTACTAAGGGCCTCGTACGGGGTGTCGACTCCAAGTTAAGTCCAGCCGAGACACTAGACAGGCTTTCTGGAGCAGGTGTCATTTCCGTTTACCGATGTAATCGCATTATTAACAACGAGAGGATCCCAACTGAATCTGTCATTGCGACATTTGTGGGCACAACATGCCCGTCCGAAATAAAGTTATGGCCTCTCATCTTTCGCGTAGAGCCCCTCGCTTCTCGTCCAATTCAGTGTAAAAACTGCTGGAGGTTCGGCCACAGTGCGGGAGGATGCAAATCAAACCTTCGTTGCCGTGCCTGCGGAGAGAGCCATTCTCCAAGCGACTGCTCCGCAACATCAGAAAAGTGTTGTCTCTGTGGAGGGAGTCACTCTGCAGACTACTCCGACTGCTCTGCTCGTGCTCAGGAAGTACAGATACTAGAAATTATAGACCGCCGCCGCTGTTCGCGAAGGGAAGCTGTTGATATGGTTAAAGACAGGGCCTTCGGATATTCTGGTGTTGCAGCACGACACACTTCAAATCTAGATTCTAATCTATCGCAGGCAATTGAATCTGCTGTGGAGAAGGCAATGACTAAGGCTATGGATAAACTAATATCCAACCTATCCGAATGTTTCATGCAAATGATTTCAAATCAGATGACGCCAGGAATCCAGGTTACTACAGCGCCTGAGTCAACTGTCACCATTGACACCGCTGAACTACATAGGCTAGTGCTGGACAAAATTTCTGCATCTGCAGATAAGGCTAAGCAGTCTGTAGCACAAGAGCAATCAGACCGTTCTACGCCTCAGCCAAGCACAAGTGATGCCACAGACATGGAAATTGATGCTCGAGCTCATAAACGTGCAAGATCCCCTATTTCTGCTGCTCTCAAGTGAAAAACTAAAAAGACTGAATCGTTGCTTACGAATAAAGACAACGGCAAGGAAGCGGCAAGCGCCTCTGCGGTGCGCTCACCACCATTGGTCAGTTAAGGGTACTTCAGTGGAACTGCCGATCTATATTCTCAGCCTCAACCGACTTAAATTACCTTTGTAATCAACTTAACCCTGATATTGTAATTCTCCAAGAAACCTGGCTTACACCGGATAAAAATTTCTATCTCGCAGGTTTTCGTTCTTTTCGATTAGATCGCCAAACACGTGGCGGTAGTTTAATGATTCTGGTATCAAGTAAAATATGTCATAGGGCGCAAATTTCTTTCAGAATGTTGGACTCTGATTGTGAAATTATAGCATTAGATTTGTGTCTTCCAGGCTACCACCCTTTTTCGATCGTAAATTGTTATTTCCCCACCGGTGTACAAAGTACGAGCCACCTCGACAGCGTTTTGACAGCCTGTAGAAAGGAAATTGTACTAACAGGAGACTTCAATTCACATCATTTGTCTTCGGGGCTTAAAACAGATTTGTGTGGGAGGCGACTGTGGGAGTGGACCATTGACAAAAATCTTTCGTGTATGAATAAAGGGCAGGTAACATTTGTTCGAGGTCAGACTCGCTCAGTGTTAGATTTAACGTTCTGCACAAAAGCGATCAATATTTTATCATGGTCCGTGGTTGACTCGGCAACTAACAGCGATCACCTTCCTGTAGTTTTTGATATTACTTGCCCAATATTAACTTTAGATCAGCCAGCACGCATATATGTCAATCACAAGAAATTTCAAAGCTGTCTGCGTTCTGCTCTTTTAAAACTTCAGAATGCCAGTGGTCAGGAAATTGCGTCTAAGATCGGCTCAATACTAGACGGATCTCGGAAAAACTCCGAGTTCGTTATCCCATCGAGTAAACGATCCTCTTCTCGTTGGTGGACTGATGAATGTACGCGCGATTATAGAAGACGAAAAGCTGCCTGGAAAAAGCTCCTACATAATCAATGCCCAACAAATTGGAAAGACTATCAGTTTCTCGCTGGCGTATTTAAGCGCACTGTTAACCGCGCAAAAGAAGAATATGACATTAGACATTACGATTACCTTTCCAAGTCAAAAAATAAGCGTGCTTTGTTTGCGTACCTTCGAACAAGAAAAGTACTGCCAACGCCTTTAACATTGGAATCTTGTATCTTGACGCCGCAAGAAATGAGCACTTCACTGGAAGAGATAGCCAAAGGTTTAGAACGTCGCTTTACCACTAATCTATCGGCTATTCGCAACATGTCGGTATCTTCGCATGATTTTCCGGCAATTTCTTTATATGAATTGACTCAGACTGTATTATGTCTACCGAACACTGCTCCTGGACCAGATGGAATTACGAATTCAATGCTAAAAGTTTTACTTCAGGAATCGCCTAACGTTCTTTTAGAACTTGTGAATTATTCCTTAAAGAATGCATGGATACCCTTGGAGTGGAAAATTGCTAAAATTATATTGCTGCTTAAGAAACAAGATGGAGGGTATGTTTTGGATAACATAAGGCCAATCGCCTTGACGTCAAATCTAGTGAAATTAATTGAGAGAATTATCCATACTCGAATCAATGATTTTATTGACGAGAGATCAATTCTAAGTCCCTGTCAAATCGGGTTCAGGGCTGGGTGTTCAATTTGGAATGCCCATGTTGATTTAGAAAGTCGTATACACTTAGCACGACTACGTAATGAATATGCGGCTTTAGTTACTTTAGACATCGCTAAAGCATATGATACTGTAGAACATGGTATTTTATTGGATCGATTGGAATATCTAAATTTTCCGGCATATATAGTAGCGTGGATTCGGAAATTCCTTGTGGACAGAAAATTTTATTGTTTTAAAAGCGGTTTTTCATCGACTACCCATACACAAACGAGAGGAGTACCGCAAGGCTCAGTGCTTTCCCCGGTGCTATTTAATATACTAATGAGCACCATTCCACGACACGAGGAAATAACAACTTATGTGTATGCTGACGACATCGCGTTCTTTGCAACGGCAGATAATATCCAGACATTATATGAACGGATGCAGACTTACCTTAATACCCTGGAGATCTGGCTCGATCACAATCACTTTTTGCTTAATCCGAGTAAATGTGCCCTTCTTGTTTTTCCACTGCAATGCCCTGTGCACATCTCACTGAGTTACCATTATGAGGACATACCACAGGTGGAGTCTATTAAGTACCTTGGGGTAATTTATGATCAATCCCTTAACTGGCGACCCCACATCGAATATACAGCTGGAAAAGGTGCGCGTGCTGTTGGCATGTTGCGTAGGCTAAGCAACTACCGCACAGGTTTGAGAAGAGACACACTATTAATGATCTATCGCATGTACGTTCGCCCTATCTTGGAATTTGGCTGCGTACTATTCTCTGGTGCCCCAGCCTATAAGATACGGCCTTTAATTCTTTTGGAAAGGGAAGCGCTGCGCTTATGCCTGGGCCTTCCTAAAACTGTTTCTAACAACGTTCTGTATCTAGAATCGAGGGTTCCTTCTCTTTCGTGCCGGTTTCGCCTTCTGACTGTTCAGACATTCTTAAGAATTTACGAGTCACCACTACGACAATCAGAAACAGCTTTTATTTCCAATCCGGAATTATTTTTTGGGGCTAGATGGCCGCGATTTCACACACCCCAAATTATATTTGCACAACGTTTACTGGACCCTTTGAACGTACATATCTGCGATATAACCCCGCCTCGTGATAATTCGTACCCTGTGGATATCCAATTTGATGATATTTTTCCTAATAATGCAAAACTACTCCCCCATCATACTTTAGACGGTTTATTACAAGAACATCTGCAGAGCATTAGCACTAACATTATTATTGCTACAGATGCATCACAGTGCGACGAAAAGTCAGGTGTTGGTATATTTAGCCCGAATTTGGACTGGTCTTATTCCCTTCGACTACCCGACTTCATACCCGTTTTTGTGGCTGAATTTCTGGCAGTAGTGCTCGCATTGCGCAAGTTAAACTCGACAATTACATCTGCCGTTATAATCACAGATTCCCTATCCCTCTGTGCTGCACTTTCTGCTGGGGTTGACTCCCACGTAATAAAGGCGTTTCGTGCACTGGTACCCGTGCATTTAAGAAACGTTCGCTTAGTTTGGGTTCCTGGACATAAAGGGTTGCTCCTAAATGAAATTGCCGATTCCTTAGCGAAGTCATCGATTAATGGACC